>NC_092110.1:26401646-26634146 GCF_045679555.1 Salvelinus alpinus
TTGGAGGGGATAGCAGATGATCACTCTTGAGTTATTCTCCCAGGGGGCTCCCGAGTGGTGCAGCGGCCTAAGGCACTGCATCTCAATGCAGGAGGCATCACTACAGTCCCACGTTGGAATCCAGGCTGAATCACATCGGGCTGTGATTGGGAGTCCCATAGGGTTGTGCACAATTGGCCCAGTGTCGTCCGGGTTTGGCCGGGGTAGGCCATCATTGTAAATAAGAATTTGTTCTTAACTGACTTTCCTAGTTAAATAAAAGTTAAATAAAAGTTTGAAACAGGGCTCAAACTAATGTTTTTGCATATTGTCAGTGTGGAACCTGTCTATGTTTAGGGGGTTATAGTCTAGGCTAACCAATTGTAAATGGCACTAGCAGTTTGCAAAGCTTAAGCGGAAAATAGGCGGGATGCAATTATTCCAAAACTGCAGCTGGTTGTTGGAACACATATTTTCCTACTTCAATTAACTAGTCCATTTTGAATTTGTGATAAAACTGTCATCATTTGGCAAGGAATGTAGCTTCTGTATCCCATCAGTTAGACATGTTTTTATTGACATTTATTTCTGTAGGCCTAATGGGAGCTTGTGTGCACACTCAGCATGCGTGTGTGGAGGGAGCGGTCGCAATGCATTTAAGTGAATGAGACAAGGAGGGGAAAGGGAGTTGATGGAGAAGAACGGTGTGATTCTTGGCTTGGTTTGTTTTTTGTTGTGCCCTGCAAATGCACATGTACAAATGGAACACTAGAGTCGAAGCGAATTAACGTTGTCTTCAAGACAAAATGTAACTTGTCTGTTCGGGCAGCCACAAAGCACATTCCACCAAATAGTTTTAGAGTGTTTGATTTAAAAAAAAAATCTGTTTAAAGATCGAGCTTACAGTGGGGAGAACAAGTATTTGATACACTGCCGATTTTGCAGGTTTTCCTACTTACAAAGCATGTAGAGGTCTGTAATTTTTATCATAGGTACACTTCAACTGTGAGAGACGGAATCTAAAACAAAAATCTAGAAAATCACATTATATGATTTTTAAGTAATTAATTTGCATTTTATTGCAAGACATAAGTAGTACCCACGTGGAGTTCCAGGTCTCAGGCAGCCTCTGGAACTGCCGATCTGCGGCCAACAAGGCAGAGTTCATCTCAGCCTATGCTTCCCTCCAGTCCCTCGACTTCTTGGCACTGACGGAAACATGGATTACCACTGATAACACTGCTACTCCTACTGCTCTCTCCTCGTCTGCCCACGTGTTCTCGCACACCCCGAGAGCTTCTGGTCAGCGGGGTGGTGGCACTGGGATCCTCATCTCTCCCAAGTGGACATTCTCTCTTTCTCCCCTGACCCATCTGTCTATCGCCTCCTTTGAATTCCATGCTGTCACAGTTACCAGCCCTTTCAAGCTTAACATCCTTATCATTTATCGCCCTCCAGGTTCCCTTGGAGAGTTCATCAATGAGCTTGACGCCCTGATAAGTTCCTTTCCTGAGGATGGCTCACCTCTCACAGTTCTGGGTGACTTTAACCTCCCCACGTCTACCTTTGACTCATTCCTCTCTGCCTCCTTCTTTCCACTCCTCTCCTCTTTTGACCTCACCCTCTCACCTTCCCCCCCTACTCACAAGGCAGGCAATACGCTTGACCTCATCTTTACTAGATGCTGTTCTTCCACTAATCTCATTGCAACTCCCCTCCAAGTCTCCGACCACTACCTTGTATCCTTTTCCCTCTCGCTCTCATCCAACACTTCCCACACTGCCCCTACTCGGATGGTATCGCGCCGTCCCAACCTTCGCTCTCTCTCCCCCGCTACTCTCTCCTCTTCCATCCTATCATCTCTTCCCTCTGCTCAAACCTTCTCCAACCTATCTCCTGATTCTGCCTCCTCAACCCTCCTCTCCTCCCTTTCTGCATCCTTTGACTCTCTATGTCCCCTATCCTCCAGGCCGGCTCGGTCCTCCCCTCCTGCTCCGTGGCTCGACGACTCATTGCGAGCTCACAGAACAGGGCTCCGGGCAGCCGAGCGGAAATGGAGGAAAACTCGCCTCCCTGCGGACCTGGCATCCTTTCACTCCCTCCTCTCTACATTCTCCTCTTCTGTCTCTGCTGCTAAAGCCAATTTCTACCACTCTAAATTCCAAGCATCTGCCTCTAACCCTAGGAAGCTCTTTGCCACCTTCTCCTCCCTCCTGAATCCTCCTCCCCCTCCTCCCCCCTCCTCCCTCTCTGCTGATGACTTCGTCAACCATTTTGAAAAGAAGGTCGACGACATCCGATCCTCGTTTGCTAAGTCAAACGACACCGCTGGTTCTGCTCACACTGCCCTACCCTGTGCTTTGACCTCTTTCTCCCCTCTCTCTCCAGATGAAATCTCGCGTCTTGTGACGGCCGGCCGCCCAACAACCTGCCCGCTTGACCCTATCCCCTCCTCTCTTCTCCAGACCATTTCCGGAGACCTTCTCCCTTACCTCACCTCGCTCATCAACTCATCCTTGACCGCTGGCTACGTCCCTTCCGTCTTCAAGAGAGCGAGAGTTGCACCCCTTCTGAAAAAACCTACACTCGATCCCTCCGATGTCAACAACTACAGACCAGTATCCCTTCTTTCTTTTCTCTCCAAAACTCTTGAACGTGCCGTCCTTGGCCAGCTCTCCTGCTATCTCTCTCAGAATGACCTTCTTGATCCAAATCAGTCAGGTTTCAAGACTAGTCATTCAACTGAGACTGCTCTTCTCTGTGTCACGGAGGCGCTCCGCACTGCTAAAGCTAACTCTCTCTCCTCTGCTCTCATCCTTCTAGACCTATCGGCTGCCTTTGATACTGTGAACCATCAGATCCTCCTCTCCACCCTCTCCGAGCTGGGCATCTCCGGCGCGGCCCACGCTTGGATTGCGTCCTACCTGACAGGTCGCTCCTACCAGGTGGCGTGGCGAGAATCTGTCTCCGCACCACGTGCTCTCACCACTGGTGTCCCCCAGGGCTCTGTTCTAGGCCCTCTCCTATTCTCGCTATACACCAAGTCACTTGGCTCTGTCATATCCTCACATGGTCTCTCCTATCATTGCTATGCAGACAACACACAATTAATCTTCTCCTTTCCCCCCTCTGATAACCAGGTGGTGAATCGCATCTCTGCATGTCTGGCAGACATATCAGTGTGGATGACGGATCACCACCTCAAGCTGAACCTCGGCAAGACGGAGCTGCTCTTCCTCCCGGGGAAGGACTGCCCGTTCCATGATCTCGCCATCACGGTTGACAACTCCATTGTGTCCTCCTCCCAGAGTGCTAAGAACCTTGGCGTGATCCTGGACAACACCCTGTCATTCTCAACTAACATCAAGGCGGTGACCCGTTCCTGTAGGTTCATGCTCTACAACATTCGCAGAGTACGACCCTGCCTCACGCAGGAAGCGGCGCAGGTCCTAATCCAGGCACTTGTCATCTCCCGTCTGGATTACTGCAACTCGCTGTTGGCTGGGCTCCCTGCCTGTGCCATTAAACCCCTACAACTCATCCAGAACGCCGCAGCCCGTCTGGTGTTCAACTTTCCCAAGTTCTCTCACGTCACCCCGCTCCTCCGCTCTCTCCACTGGCTTCCAGTTGAAGCTCGCATCCGTTACAAGACCATGGTGCTTGCCTACGGAGCTGTGAGGGGAACGGCACCTCCGTACCTTCAGGCTCTGATCAGGCCCTACACCCAAACAAGGGCACTGCGTTCATCCACCTCTGGCCTGCTCGCCTCCCTACCTCTGAGGAAGTACAGTTCCCGCTCAGCCCAGTCAAAACTGTTCGCTGCTCTGGCACCCCAATGGTGGAACAAACTCCCTCACGACGCCAGGTCAGCGGAGTCAATCACCACCTTCCGGAGACACCTGAAACCCCACCTCTTTAAGGAATACCTAGGATAGGATAAAGTAATCCTTCTAACCCCCCCCCCCCCTTAAAAGAGTTAGATGCACTATTGTAAAGTGGTTGTTCCACTGGATATCATAAGGTGAATGCACCAATTTGTAAGTCGCTCTGGATAAGAGCGTCTGCTAAATGACTTAAATGTAAATGTAGAGGAGGGTAGGGTAGGGTAGAGTAGAGTAGGCTAGAGTAGAGTAGGGTAGGGTAGAGTAGAGTAGGGTAGGGTAGGGTAGGGTAGAGTAGGGTAGGGTAGGGTAGGGTAGAGTAGGGTAGGGTAGAGTAGAGTAGGGTAGAGTAGAGTAGAGTAGAGTAGAGTAGAGTAGGGTAAAGTAGGGTAGGTAGTGGAGTCTTTATTATCCACGGGGGGGAATTCATTCACATGCACCAATGCCTTTTCAAATTTGTAAATAGTTTGTTTGTAATTGTTGTTCCCTCCATGTAGGGGCCGTGGGGATGTCTGTGAGTGGGATGATGAATCCTGATGGGAAGCAGAAAACAGGTGGCAAGGAGGAGAACATGCCCACCAATGAACCTCCAAAACTAAAGGTACAACCTCTCTCTCTCTCTCTCCCTCTCTCTCTCTGTTGATCTCTCTCTCTATTTCCCTCTCTCTCTCTGTCTCCCCCGCTCTCTCTCTCCCTCTCTCTTTCTCCCCCGCTTTCTCTCTCTCTCTCTCGCTCTCTCTCGCTCTCTCTCTATCTCTCTCTCACATTCACTCGCTCTCTCTCCAGCTCTCACTCACTCACTCTCTCTGTCTCTCTCTCTCTCTGTCTCTTTCTCTCTCTCTCTCTCTCTCTCTCTCTCTCTCTCTCTCTCTCTCTCTCTCTCTCTCTCTCTCTCTCTCTCTCTCTCTCTCTCTCTCTCTCTCTCTCTCTCTCTCTCTCTCTCTCTCTCTGTTGAAACACTAATGAACCAAAGGCATCTGATCAGCATATGCTGCATCAGCACAGCAGGCAGAGTTTTGTTTTTGTTTTCTTGCCATATTTAATGATTTGTTTAACATTTACAGTTAATAATATTTTCTCGTTTTGTTTTTGCCCTCAGCTCTCTTCCTTGTTGATGTTTTGGCAGCTATACACACACACACGCACACACACACACATGCACACACCCACACACACACCAGGGGTGGGGTCAGTTCGAATTAAAGTCAGTCAAAAATTTATTTTATTTTCAGTGACTTCTCAATAAACCGAAAAGGAGAAAATATTAATTCCAAAAATGTTTCCTTTACATTAAAAAAAATTCACTTCCTGCATTGACTGACTTCAATTCGAATTGACTTCAACACACACACACACACACACACACACACACACACACACACACACACACACACACACACACACACACACACACACACACACACACACACACACTGTACTCACTCCTCTCCACAGCCCAACCCACCATATTGCTGACTTCTCACTTCTCCCAAATGCAGCTGAGCTCAACAACAGCTTTGCTATTTGGCTCTTTCCATTCCTGCCATTTGTTTTGCCCCTATCATTTCTGTGAAAATCCCTGTCTTTGCTGATAATAGTGGTGGGTGTTGAATTATTGAAGGCAGTCAAAGCTGTGTGAAGACCCCCAGAGCTCCCTGAAAGATGATGTGTCTGTACTCTGTACTAACAAGGCAAGCCTTAGTCTCCCTGCTCTGCTAGACTGAGAGAGAGAGAGAGAGAGAGAGAGAAAGAGAGAGAGAGAGAGAGAGAGAGAGAGAGAGAGAGAGAGAGAGAGAGAGAGAGAGAGAGAGAGAGAGAGCTTGAAAGCAGCTTGAATTTGAATTTGAGAGAGAGCACGCCAAGGTTCTGCTGACATACGCAATCTGTCACTGAAGCTCTCAAACACAAACCTGTACACCGACCTGGAGCACTTTTCCCCTGTATTCTGAGTAGTCAGGACTCTCTCTTTCTTTCTTTATTTCATTTTCTCAATTCAATTCATTTCAAGTCAATTCAATATAAGGGATTTATTGGCATGGGAAACATACTGTATATTAACATTGCCAAAGCAAGTGAAGTAGATAATAAACAACAAAAATCCAAGTTTATCTAACTCTTTTATCTAACTCTAAATCTATCTTTTTGTAAAAACATGCTGAAAAATGCGGGAGCTCATGTGCTCACCTCTCTCTCTCTCTCTCTCTCTCTCTCTCTCTCTCTCTCTCTCTCTCTCTCTCTCTCTCTCTCTCTCTCTCTCTCTCTCTCTCTCTCTCTCTCTCTCTCTCTCTCTCTCTCTCTCTCTCTCTGTCAATTCAATTCAATTCAATTCAAGGGGCTTTATTGGCATGGGAAACATGTGTTAACATTGCCAAAGCAAGTGAGGTAGGTAATATACAAAAGGCAAATAAACAATAAAAATGAACAGTAAACATTACACATACAGAAGTTTCAAAACAATAAAGACATTACAAATGTCATATTATATATATGCAGTGTTGTAACAATGTACAAATGGTTAATATTTGTCTGTCTCTCTCTGTCTCTCTTTCGCTCTCTCTCTCTATCTCTCTCTCTCTTTCTCTCTCACACACACACACACACACACACACTCTCGCTGTCTCTCACTCTTGCTGTCGCTCTATCGTTCCCACTGTCGCTGTCTCTCACTGTCGCTGTCTCTCACTCTCGATGTCTCTCTCTCTCACTCTTTCTGGTTTGCTGAGTGTTTCTGATGCACACGGCAGTTTGCAAGAGGCCTCACTTTCTGTTCACACACAGTCAGGGTTGGAGTGAAAGTATGGGTGAGGAAAGAACAGAGAAATTTACGAAAACATTCCGCTCTGTCTCGATCGCTAACGGTATGTTTCATTTTGAAAATGTAAAAAAACGATGTAGTATTAGCTAGCTAGCTAGTTAGCTACAGCAGGCCACTGTGTGTAGGCGAATGAGCTGCTTATTAGCTATCTAGCTAGCCAACTTTACATATTATAGCTAAGTGAAATATCATCAGCTAGCTAACTTCATTTTAGCTTAGCTTGCTATCTTGATGTAAGCCTATTTATCATTGTAAATTAAAAACTCATGCCCCAAATGAATGTATAGATAACAGCAATGGAAGAGGGTGAAAGGATGTTCTGCTCCAGTTGTCAGAAAAAGGAGTAGGTGTACTAGTTAGATTGTGGGATGACATTAGGCAGATTGTGGGATGACATTAGACAGATTGTGGGATGACATTAGGCAGAGTGTGGGATGACATTAGGAAAATATTCTCCAGTTCTAGTCCCTAGAGAGGAAAACTATGGAGACAGACAGAGAGATATTAGTCAGTGCTGTCTAATTGTAATAAAATGAAGCCTGTATCTTTGTGATGTCTGTCCTCAGCTATGGAGAGCTGCAAAAGCCTGTCTGTAGATGAAGAGGTCCCAGTGAATGTCCCAAGAGACTGCTGGCATATCCTTGTATGCCATGAGTTGTATGTGTACTTATGTTAGTAAATGTTTTATACAACATTACAGTTAAAAGTCACACATAATGTAGGCTACAAACGTATTACAACTGTAGCAAGCCAATCCTTCTCCTAGAGGTATGCTGGGTATGCAGGCTTCTGTTCCAGCTCAGCACTAACATTCCTGATTCAACTTATCAAACCTAATGAGTTGATAATAATGTGTATTATTGCTGTACTGGAATAGAAGTCTGCTCACTCAGTAGATCAGGAAGTGGAACAAGGTTGGCCACCTCTGGTAGGGACTGTCGTGACGTGGCTATCATTGATGTGACAACTGTTATTTTATTAAATCAATTAACTATGTTTAATTATTAGACATGATTAAATTAATCATGTAACAATTAACTCATTAGCAATCTTGGGGCACCACGGGAAAAGTTAGTTTAATGAGTTAGCGTTTCCCGAATAAACTCAAGAATATATCAGAACATATCTTTATCATACCAGTCATCCATTAATCATTATTACCTCATATCAGTTTCATTCTGAAAGTCGTTGACTTCATAAATCTACACAAACCCTAGTCTAAATGATGATTCAGCGATACACAAATTGGCTTAATTATTGATTTACTAACTAACTAAAGAATCACACAGAAATACATAAACACACACAGTATAGGTTGAATTGATTATTAATATAATGCAATGAAAAGTCTCTAGTGGAATAACCCGATATGACGGCTTGTTACAGAATGAAAGGGGGGGGGAAGAGCGGTAGAAACAGAGAGTGGGCTTATTGTACATACATGTGGAAAATACGCTCATCGTAAATATGGATATTTAGCACCCTAACAACCACTCATTCGGATGGATTTAGAAATGCAACACATATTTACACTTGTATGTCTTTGTCGTCTCTTTTGAAATCGCCGGTCCGTCTATGGGGAGTCAGTTCGACAGAAGTCTCTGATTTGTCCACCAGAGGTCACAATGTCCTTTGTAGTTGTAGTATAAGGCTTCTTTGTCTCAGAGTGTTCATTAGACAAGATCCTTCAGAGGTGGTCTTTGGTCGAGTTTACTAGACTAAAGTACTTAAACAGCTGCAGACTGAATGTTCCTGTGTAGTCTAGAGAGTTTCTATCCATTTCAGCGTATTCAGCTCGCGCTGCACGTATACTGGTCTAATATGTTAATTCTTCAGCGAGTCCTTTTATGCACTCGCCTTGGAGGACGGTTCCATCACGTTGCCACAATGTCTGTGCTCACGTTGGCGTGGTTACTGACTTGGCAAAAGTTTATATGAAAAACAATGATCTCATTTAGAAGGCTAAAATCACATTTAATCTTCTCACAAATAGTTTCAAATTTAATCATATAAAATTACAACATGTAGATGTAAATCTGATAACTGGGACGTATACATTTGTAGAGTTAGCATTATCTTGTAATACCATCCTTAATGACCTCACAAAACAATACACTTTTGACATGATTGTTTGGATCCCCACAAACCATTTCCCACATTTTTTATGTTACAAATATTGTTTCATTATCCACTTTTGGATGTTGGAGTTTAGGCAGCCGATTCTCTCTCTACACACATCATATTCCTTTGTTCAATACTGCCGGGCCAGAGAGAGAAAGTTTACGACTGGTTGTTAAAGTTATAAAACTGGCCCACTTCCCCCCTTCCTCTCTGGTGGGAGAGAGGGGGGGCTCTCTTTTATCCTCACCCTGGAAGGAAAGTCATGACAGGACTTTTTTGTTCACCTAGAAATTATGCTTTAGTAATAGTAGCTTACTTACTAAGATGTCTAACATTTACAAACAAGTTAGATTATTTGTACATTTTGAAATGATATTTTAATTAATTTAATGTTGATTCATTGAAGTGAAGTTTTTGAACTTGTTTTAATTTTTAACTTAAAAACAATATTCAAGAAGAACTCGTGTCAATGTTCATTCATCACAGATCGCAATTTTGCAATAAAAAGGTGTGAAGGGGATCTGTCTCGAATTTGCTGTGTTACTTTGTTGCTTTCTCAAATTAACATTACATTTTTGTCCAGATGTGAGCTCTCCAATCGGTTTTATTTGATTGTCACTCTGTCTCAGGATATCAGCCATGTGAACACATTTTGCAGCTTATCTGTAGCGGGGTGCGTAATTGTCGGCAGAGAAGTCAGGCGCAGGAGAGCATAACTGGGTAATAACCGGAGATTTATTAAGCAAAACCAACGGCATCCAGAACAACAAGATAAATGGGCACAAAAATAACCCGTCATGCGCTCACGGGGAATGTGCACAAGCACTACAATAAACAATCCCACACAAAGACATGGGGGGAACAGAGGGTTAAATACACAACATGTAAATGAGGGAATAGAAACCAGGTGTGTGGAAAAACAAGACAAAACAAATGGAAAATGAAAAGGGGATTGACGATGGCTAGAACACCGGCGTCGCCGACCACCGAGCGCCGCCCAAACAAGGAGAGGACCCGACCTCGGCGGAAGTCGTGACATTATCATAATGGCATGCGTCACCAATGCAGCCATAGGCCTACAGTATGATGGCATTACTGGCCTAATGAACATGTGCAATCAATGTGCCTGTCACGTTCCTGACCTATTTCTGTTAGTTTGTTGTATGTGTTAGTTGGTCAGGACGTGAGTTTGGGTGGGCATTCTATGTTGTCTGTTTCTATGTTGGTTTAAGGGTTGCCTGGTATGGCTCTCAATTAGAGGCAGGTGTTTGGCGTTCCTCTAATTGAGAGTCATATTTAGGTAGGTTGTTTCACAGTGTTCGTTGTGGGTGGTTGTCTCCTGTTTCAGTGTTTGTCGCACCATACGGGACTGTTCGGTATGTTTGTACATCGTCATTTTTGTGTAGTCTATTTTTCCCTGTTCGTGCGTTCTTCGTGTTTTATTGTAAGTTCGTATGTCTAGGTTTGTCTACACATTCGTTTTGTTATTTTGTTAGTTAATTCAAGTCTAGTTCGTTTTCTGTCTTAGTTGTTTGGTCGTGTCTTTATTAAATCATGTCATTTCACAAAGCTGCGCCTTGGTTCAATCACTACTCCTCCTCTTCGGTTGAAGAGGAGGAGGACTACCGTAACAGAACCACCCACCAATCCAGAACCAAGCAGCATAAGTTCGAGCAGTGGAACACGCAACAGGAGAGGCTTAATTATTTGGAGAAATGGACATGGGAGGAAGACCTAGAAGGCAAAGGACCCTGGGCGCAGCCAGGAGAATATCGCCGCCCCAAAGCTGAGCTGGAGGCAGCGAAAGCAGAGAGGCGGCGATATGAGGAGGCAGCTAGGAAGCAAGGCTGGAGACCGGAGAATCAAGCCCAAAACTGCAGATATGAGGGGACGCGTCTAGCACGGAAGCCCGAAAAGCCCGAGAGTCAGACCCAAACATTTCTTGGGGGGGGGGCACACGAGGAGTGTGGCAAAGCCGGGTAGGATACCTGAGCCAACTCCCCGTGCTTACCGTGGAGTGAGAGGGCGTCGTACTGGTCAGACACCGTGTTATGCGGTAAAGCGCATGGTGTCCCCAGTACGCATGCTTAGCCCAGTGCGGGCTATTCCACCTCGCCGCACTGGTAGGGCTAAGTTGGGCATCGAGCCGGATGTCATGAAGCCGGCCCAACGCATCTGGCCACCAGTGCGTCTCCTCGGGCCGGCATACATGGCACCAGCCTTACAGATGGTGTCCCCGGTTCGCCAGCATAGCCCAGTGCGGGCTATTCCACCTCGCCGCACTGGCAGGGCTACGGGCACCATTCAACCTGGTAAGGTTGGGCAGGCTCGGTGCTCAAGAGCACGTGTCCTCCTTCACGGTCCGGTATACCCGGTGCCACCTCCAAGTACCAGTCCACCGGTGGCAGCCCCCCGCACCAGGCTGTCTCTCCGGGTTCTCTCTCCAGCTGCTTCCACCTGTCCAGCGCTGTCAGAGCTTTCCTCCTCTCCAGCGCAGCCAGTGCCTATACCACGCACCAGGCCTACTGTGCGCCTCAGCAGGTCAGAGTCGGCCGTCTGCCCAACGCCGCCTGCGCTGCTTGCCTGCTCAGCGCTGCCCGAACTGTCTGCCTTCCCAGCGTGGTCTGAACTGTCTGCCTGCCCAGCGCTGCCCGTCTGTCCCGAGCCTTCAGAGCCGTCCAGCCAGGACCAGCCAGAGCCGTCCAGCCAGGACCAGCCAGAGCCGTCCAGCCAGGACCAGCCAGAGCCGTCCAGCCAGGACCTGCCAGAGCCGTCCAGCCAGGACCTGCCAGAGCCGTCCAGCCAGGACCTGCCAGAGCCGTCCAGCCAGGACCTGCCAGAGCCGTCCAGCCAGGACCTGCCAGAGCCGTCCAGCCAGGACCAGCCAGAGCCGTCCAGCCAGGACCAGCCAGAGCCGTCCAGCCAGGATCAGCCAGAGCCGTCCAGCCAGGATCAGCCAGAGCCGTCCAGCCAGGATCTGCCAGAGTCCCTCAGCCAGGACCTGCCAGAGTCCCTCAGCCAGGACCTGCCAGAGTCCCTCAGCCACAGAGTCCCTCAGCCAGGACCTGCCAGAGTCCCTCAGCCAGGACCTGCCAGAGTCCCTCAGCCCGGAGCTGCTGCCCCTTATCCCGGAGCTGCTGCCCCTTATCCCGGTGCTGCCCCTTATCCCGATGCTGCCCCTTCATTTAGGTGGGTTTAGTTGGAGGGTGGTCATTGGGAGGGGGATACAGAAGCGGGGAGTGACTATGGTGGTGTGGGGACAGCGTCCGGAGCCTGAGCCACCACCGTGGTCAGATGCCCACCCAGACCCTCCCCTAGACTTTGTGCTGGTGCGCCCGGAGTTCGCACCTTAAGGGGGGGGTTATGTCACGTTCCTGACCTATTTCTGTTAGTTTGTTGTATGTGTTAGTTGGTCAGGACGTGAGTTTGGGTGGGCATTCTATGTTGTCTGTTTCTATGTTGGTTTAAGGGTTGCCTGGTATGGCTCTCAATTAGAGGCAGGTGTTTGGCGTTCCTCTAATTGAGAGTCATATTTAGGTAGGTTGTTTCACAGTGTTCGTTGTGGGTGGTTGTCTCCTGTTTCAGTGTTTGTCGCACCATACGGGACTGTTCGGTATGTTTGTACATCGTCATTTTTGTGTAGTCTATTTTTCCCTGTTCGTGCGTTCTTCGTGTTTTATTGTAAGTTCGTATGTCTAGGTTTGTCTACACATTCGTTTTGTTATTTTGTTAATTCAAGTCTAGTTCGTTTTCTGTCTTAGTTGTTTGGTCGTGTCTTTATTAAATCATGTAATTTCACAAAGCTGCGCCTTGGTTCAATCACTACTCCTCCTCTTCGGTTGAAGAGGAGGAGGACTACCGTAACAGTGCCCTTGTCATTGTACATCTGAAGCAGAGAAAAGCTAAACTGACACATCAATTGTATATTGTTGAGCTAGCTATATGTTCTCAATTTAAAAAAGTATACCAGTAGATAATGTATATGAGGCTAACCATAAGCGAGACTTTCTACATAATTTTTCTGACATGAAATTGTTTAGTGCAAATGCAACCCTAGGTACAGTATTGTACATGAAAATAAGGAGCTGACCATTTGTAGGGTAATTAAAATGTCAAAAAGGAAAATAATGGGGCATGGGGAGCGTTGTAATTATACCTTGTTTATTTGGTGAGAATGATTTTAGAATACACAGACAAAATCAGAAAGTCAATGGCATGGAGGAAGATTGTAAAGATGTTGTTGTTGATGGTGGTTCAAGAGAGATATGTACAACAATGTTTGCAATTCGAAGCCACAATTTCCTTTACCCAAAGTACCCGGTCATGTGTATATAGGCCTATGTATTTTACAGGAAGTGAGCTATCATCATCAATGTCATGACACAAGTATAATGAAAGAGCCATAAACTATAATATATTAACATTTTATTGTTATGATACCATAATCGAATTGGTAGCATATTACATTGGAAATGCATGCTTAGTGAATCATTACCACTGTTGTAATGTGTGTTACTGGTACTTTCTGGGCAAATTTTACAATGTAATTTACTCAACACATTCACAAATGCTGGGTTTGATCCCATTTTTGAGGTTTAGGTTGATTGAGGTTCATAACTAGTTAGCAGCACAAGCAAACATTGTTATGCAAATCTCTCTTCACCCACCATCAACACCAACAGTCTCTGCAATCCTCTTGACCTTATGATTTTGTCTCTATATTCTACACGCTGTGTGATCTAGAACCTAAAAGGGTTCTTCGGCTGTCCCCATAGGAGAACCCTTTGAAGAACCCTTTTTGGTCCCAGGTAGAACACTTTTGGGTCCAAGTAGAACCGTTTTAGGTTTCGAAATATAACTCTTTCCACAGAAAGTTCTACATGGAACCAAAAATGATTTTTACCTTGAACCAAAAAGGTTTGTCCTAAAATAACCCTTTTAGAACCCTTTTTTCTAAGAGTGTAGCAAAGCAAAATCATACAGAATTGGAAAACCAGACAGAGCGATGATTGGCTTTCCTCCATCTCTTTTGGTTGTGCATGCCCGGAACTAATGACACGCAGAACTATGTTTCATGAACGGAAGACTTTCAAGCAAACATCCGCTCCTCACTGGATTGGTTAATTGCAGCGGTGGCCGTGTTCAATTTGCATAAAGTAGAGCAGTGCTGAACTTTTTCTACCGCTCCGCTAGCAGGGTTCCCGCCGCTCACCTTCCCACAATCCCCTGTGCATTGCTCCTCGTGCTCTTGTTGAAAATGAATGGGGGCGGAACTTTGTCTGGCGAATTTGGAATTGGTGGAAACCCTACATAACACTCAACAAGTGCTCACCCTTGGTTTTTGTCCTCCTTTTCTCTTTCTTTCTTTCTCTCTCTCTCTCTTTCTCTCTCTCTCTTTCTCTCTCTCTCTCCCTCTCTCTCTCTCTCTCTCTCTCTCCATATATATATATTTATATATATATATATATCTCGCTCGCTCTCTCTGGCTTTCTCTCCCTCTGTCTCTCTCACTCTGTCTCTCTCTCTGTTTCTCTCTCTCTCTGTTACAGGATGGGCACAGTGGATCCCAGTGTGTCTCCCAGCCCACCACCCCTGGTGCCATGCTTGTCCCCTCTCCCCTGTCCCCCAGCCCAGCCAGCCTGTCCTCCTACCATGGGGATGACAGCGACAGCATCAGCAGCCCCGTCTGGCCAAAGACTCCCTCCAGCCCTGTATGACACGCCTTCTTACATTTTAACCAATATCTTCCAATGTTTTATTTCTTGTTGTTGTTTTCATGTACGATGACTGATTTCAGTAGTTGTGTAAGTTTGCAAGGTTGGAGCTAATTCCATATCTCTCTCCATCTCTTCCGACTCAGAAGCTCAACTCGTCCACCATGACTAGCGAACGAATCACGCGCCTGTATGATATGGGTGGGGAGCCGGAGAGGCGTGGCTGGGTGGACCGGTACCTGTCCTTCATGGAGGAGAGGGGTACACCTGTCCCCCAACTTCCCGCCGTGGGCAAGAAGCCCCTGGACCTCTGCAGACTCTACATGGCTGTCAGGGAGATAGGGGGCCTGGCCATGGTGAGAGACAACCACTGGGTTCATTTCATTATGTCTTACAGGACTGAAATATACTGCTTTATGTCTTACAGGACTGAAATATACTGCTTTATGTCTTACAGGACTGAAATATCAGTGCTTTTCTCATGTATTGATGGACTGAAATACCTTGGCGCTAAACACTATCGATGTGGTTTATTAGACTTGTCAATATCACTTATTTGGTAGTAGCTTTGAAGTGGGGCAAAGCAAATGTTTAGTAGTTTCAAGCCAGGAAACATACAGTGGACTAACATGCCATTGTATTAATGCTTTCCTGTCTCCCTTCCCATCCTTCCTCTCCTCCATACATCCTCTCCCCTCCCCTCAAAGGTGAACAAGAACAAGAAGTGGCGTGAGCTGTCCACCAATCTGAGTGTTGGTACCTCCAGTAGCTCCGCCAGCTGTCTGAAGAAGCAGTACATCCAGTACCTGTTTGCCTATGAGTGTAAGGTGGAGCGAGGAGAGGACCCGCCGGCCGACAGCAACACTGGGACTGGGGGGGAAAACAGGAAGCAGGCCAAGGTGCAGCCGCCCTCTCCTGGTAAGGACCGGCACTGACACTGATGATGATGATGATTGTGATGATGATGGTGGTGATGATAGTAATGATTTACATTGTATCAGGTGAAACTGTACTGTATGCCGACTTCAATGCACCAGCAAGACAGTCTTACTAGATGGGAGAATGTGTGCCTTTTCTCGGACTGGTATGGTGTCTTGGAATAGCATTTTGAACAACATTAAAAACAAGCAAGTTACAGCACCTCTAAGCAGAGATGTGGCTTGATGTGATTACCGTGTTAAACATGTTAAGTCATGTAATTCTGGTTTACGCTGCTATGCTATTTATAAGACAAAGTTTTTGATTTGCATGTTGTCCCTGACACTGTGTTTCTAAGCACAATTACGGTGCCCAGCTAAGGAGAGAGAGCTGGAGCGTGAAGGTCACATCTCTAATTCAGAGTGGTGATGAGAAGAGTGACCTACCCTGCTTTTTAAATAGAACATCAACACCTCAGCTGCCTGAGTCACACCAGATTGCTTTTACTAAAGGGCTGGAGAGGAGTACCTACCTTCAACACACACACACACACACACACACACACACACACACACACACACACACACACACACACACACACACACACACACACACACACACACACACACACACACACACACACACACACACATGTAGACACACACCTACTCAGGCATATGTCTGCATCCCAGCCTCTTAGACTCTTGATGGAGACATAACATTCTGATATGAATATTTACCTTCATTTTGAGCCAGGTCAGTCTATTTACTGGAACATACACTAAAATAGAATATACTGTAAGCTGAAACAGAAGTAAATATGTGTACATTTAAGAACCAGAGAAGTCGCTATTACCTCCACTTACAGTAGATGACATAGTGCTGTGTGATTGATTGAAGTGGAGAGAGATCCCCCTGAGATTGATTCATGAGGGTGGAGTAATAGATATAAACAACACTGACCTCCAGTCAACCTCTATTCACTCTGACACACACCTGTGAGCCAGCGCTTTCTGTCTTATGTCATCAACCTTTACACTCACACACACCTGTGAGCCAGCGCTTTCTGTCTTATGTCATCAACCTTTACACTCACACACACGTGAGCCAGCGCTTTCTGTCTTATTTCATCAACCTTTCCACACACACACCTCTCTCTCTTCCTCTCGCTCCCTCATTTCTCTCTCTCTCTGAACGTAGAATAAAGGGCACTTGAGTTCACACTGTGTAAATGTCCCCTCCCTCCCTCCTAGTGTTGCCTGCCTGTCTACCTGTCTTTCTGCCTGCCTCCTTCCCAGTGTTGTCTGTCTGCCTGCCTGTATGCCTGTCTGTATCTCTGTCTGTCTGTCTGCCTGCCTGCCTGTCTGCCTTACTTTCTATCTGCCTCCCTCCCAGTGTTGTCTCTCTGCCTGCCTGTCTGTTTATATGCTTGTATGCCTGTATGCCTGTTTCAAATCAAATGTATTTATAAAGCCATTTTTACATCAGCAGATGTAACATAGTGCTATACAGAAACCCAGCCTAAAACTCCAAACAGCATGCCTATTTGTATGTCTGCCTGCCTGCCTATTTGTCTGCCTGTCTGCCTGCGGCATCTGAGGGATAGGAATGCTCTTAACCTCCAGTAACCACTGGATCCATTGTTTACTTTCTGAGTTGCTTGGCTATGGAGCAGAGGAGAATCCCAAAGACCCCCCCCATGCCCTCTCCTTTTCTCCCCCTCTGTCCCTCGCTCCCTCTCTCCCAGCCCCACTGAAAGCATCAGTCTCTCTCCCTCTCTTTCCCTCTCTTTCTCTCTCTCCCTATAGGTTAAGAGCGCTGGACCAGTAACCGAAGGTTCAAATCTGCAGTTCTGCCCTTGAGCAAGGAAGTTAACCCCCGACAACAACTGCTCCCATCCCTCAGATGCAGCAGGCAGACAGGCAGACAAATAGGCAGACAGGCAGACAAATAGGCAGACAGACAGACAAATAGGCAGGCAGGCAGGCAGACAGACAAATAGGCAGGCAGACAGACATGCTGTTTCGAGTTTTAGGCTGGGTTTCTGTATAGCACTTTGTGACATCTGCTGATGTAAAAATGGCTTTATAAATACATTTGATTTGATATGAAACAGGCATACAGACATGATGACGTGGATTAAGGCAGTCTCCCGCACCTCTCTGATTCAGAGGGATTGGGTTAAATGCAAAAGACACATTTTGGTTGAATGCAGTCAGTTGTGCAACTGACTAGGTATCCCCTTTCCCTCCCTCCCTCCCTCCCTCCCTCCCTCCCTCCCTCCCTCCCTCCCTCCAACTGTTGTGGCGGCAGGGGGTATTGTTGAATAATTCAGAAGTAGTATGAATTTTTTAAGCCATTCTTTATTCCTGTTAGAGGCGTGCGGTGCAGAGAAAGGCCATGAAGGCTGTTTCAGAGGAGCTGTTACACTAAACGCTCATTCACATATCCAGCATCTCTTATCTTCTAAAACTAGCCATCATGTTTTCCTTCATTCCTACTTCATACATGCCTTTTTCCTCTTTCGCTTTGTAGGGTCTTCATGTGTAATGCGGCGTGGCATTACATAGTTCCCTGTGTTGTTACAGACCTTCAATAATTTAATATTCCTATGCGCTGAAAAATTCATAGCCATGACATCATATAATTTATGCATCATATGGTATGATACTAGCTTCATATCATTCTAGCTACCTTACCCCTGAGTGAAGTGTAGCATGGCCGGGTCTCTGGTACAGTAGTCTGTTACTCTCTCTGATATACTGTAGGGAGTGCACAATACAGTATAGTACAGTACAGCCTGCATGTGGGTGAGCCTCGCCCTTACAGACACCCTCCCCCCTTTGTGTTTTAACTACAGTTGTGCCCTCAGGCATAACCTCCACATAAACCCCTCACTGAGTTCACCCTGCCAAAAATGGAAAACGATCTTCAAAAAGCTGAAAAATAAAACTCTCCACAGCGACTGCGGCAAGTTTGGCGCTCTCCAATGAGCTATTCCCACAGAGAGGCCTTCTCTTCCTCCTGTTTCCCTCTCTTCTTCCTCCTCCCCCTTCTTCTTCTCTTCCTCCTCTTCTCCTGCTCCTTCTTAGCAGTCCCTGCATTCCCCCTCTACTCTCGGCAGGCAGGTGCTGAGGCTCGTGTTAATGTGTGGTGGTTAGTGAGCAGGGTTAGGGAGTATTGGATTACATGTGATAAATTACATGTAAGGGATTACAAAAAACGGTAACTGTAATCCGTTACGTTACCAGCAAAAATATTGTAATCAGATGACACTTTTGAAAAACTAGATGATTTCTTCAAGGATTACTTTTAAATTTGGAAAGGATGTTTGCGGAAAAAAAATCTTTGACACTTCTCTGTTTTCTTAATAACATTCAAATCAGTATTGAAAAAAGGCGCAAGAGTAAGTTTGTACCACCTAGGCATTTCTGACCACAACTCAGAGACCACTAGTCTGACACACCAAATGTGTTTAATGGATCGCGGGAAAAGAGCAGGAATAGGCTTTTATAGGCTACAGTCTTCCAATGGTGCGACTGCTGTCGGCATCAAAAGATTATACAACTTGAATAAACGCTTGGAGGTAAGGATGAGAGCAGTGGGGTAGTCTATGCCGATCTGGATATCACTTATTATTAATATCTACGTAGCACATTGATGTGAATCACACTGCTGCTCTCTCATTTAACTATTTGCACCTTACGGATTGTGGTTGTTGTGGATGGCTGTTCAGAAATCTAAATGTGTATTTGAACCCAATAATGGTTGAATTCAAGAAGTTTAAGCTGCCTATCAATCATTGTTTTTGAAACCAATCGACAGCCAGTGAAAAATGCACTCTTGCAACAGCTGCATAATGCGGATCCCAGCCTATGGAATAAAAGTGGTACTAATTCATGCTGATAAATAATTACAATCCACAGATCTAATGGACACATGCTCAAACTTGCACACTTTTGATAGACTTAAAGGGGCAATCTGTTGTTGGTACATACATTTTTGGACGTATAAATTATAGATATTAATGTAAAGATATAATTTTATCATAGTATTATATGCAGTAGAAAGCGATAGGTTAGAAGAAGCCTACACAACCAAACCATAAAGTAAAATTTAACATCCATATATGGCCAGCTATGTACTGTAAACTTTAACATTGATTTATCCTGCAAAAGAAGTTGTTCAATTGGTAACATACATTTTTGTCTTCTTCTAATGCCTCTTAAGGGGAAAGTAATCTAAAAGTAACAGAACGTAATCAAATTATGTTACTGAGTTTGGGTAATCCAAAAGTTACGTTACTGACTACAATTTTGGACAGGTAACTAGTAACTGTAACAGATTACATTTAGAAAGTAACCTACCCAACCCTGTTAGTGAGATAGGCCCCAGCGGGCCCTCTGATAGGCTAAAAGGAGTTGGGGCCTCACATACAGTGTCTTCGGAAAGTATTCAGACCGCCTGACTTTTTCCACATTTTGTTACGTTACAGCCTTATTTTAAAATGGATGAAATTTTAAAAAATCCTCAGCAATCTACACACAACACTCCATAATGACAAAGCGAAAACAGTTTTTTAAATAATTTTTAGCAAATGTATTAAAAATAAAAAACAGAAAAACCTTATTTACATAAGTATTCAGACCCTTTGCTATGAGACTCGAAATTGATCTCAGGTGCATCCTGTTTCCGTTGAACATCCTTATTTTTTGTAACCAATTGATAGTTACAGTCTTGTCCCATCACTGCAACTCCCCTGTGGACTCGCGAGAGGTGAAGGTCGAGACGCCATGCGTCCTCCAAAACACGGCCCTGCCAAACCGCACTGCTTCTTGGCACACTGCTCACTGAACCCAGCCGCACCAATGTGTTGGAGGAAACACCGTCCAGCTGGCAACCGATGTCAGGTTGCAGGAGCCCAGCCCGCTACAAGGAGTTGCTAAAGCACGATGGGACAGGGAAATCCTGGCTGGCCAAACACTGGGACAATTGTGCAGAGCATAGATCTCCCGGTCACGGCCAGCTGTGACACAGCCTGGGATTGAACCCGGGTCTGTAGTGACGCCTCAAGCACTGCGAAGCAGTGCCTTAGACCGCTGCACCTCTATTGATCATCCTTGAGATGTTTCTACAACTTGAGGTCCAGCTGTGGTAAATTATATTGATTGGACATGATTTGGAAAGGCATACACCTGTCTATGTAAGGTCCCACAGTTGACAGAGCATGTCAGCGCAAAAACCAAGCCATGAGGTCGAAGGATTGTGTTGAGGCACAGATCTGGGGAAAGACACCAAAAAGCATTGACAGTCCTCAAGAACACAGTGGCCTCCATCATTCTTAAATGGAAGAAGTTTGGAACCAACAATATTCTTCCTAGAGCTGATCGCCCGGCCAAACTGAGCTATCGAGGGAGAAGGGCCTTGGTCAGGGAGGTGACCAAGAACCCGATAGTCACTCTGACAGAGCTCTAGAGTTCTTCTGTGGAGATGGGAGAACCTTCCTGAAAGACAACCATCTCTGCAGCACTCCACTAATCAGGCCTTTATGGTAGAGTGGCCAGACAGAAGACACTCCTCAGTAAAACGCACATGACAGCCCGCTTGGAGTTTGCCAAAAGGCACCTAAAGACTCTCAGACCAGGAAAACAACATTCTCTGGTCTGATGAAACCAAGATTGAACTATTTGGCCTGAATGCCAAGCGTCACGTCTGGAGGAAACCTGGCACCATCCCCGGTGAAGCATGTTGGTGGCAGCATAATGCTGTGGGGGTGTTTTTCAGCAGCAGGGACTGGGAGACTAGTCAGGATTGAGGGAAAGATGAACACAGCAAAGTACAGAGAGATCCGGAGTGGCTTCGGGATAAGCCAGGAGTGGCTTCGGGACAAGTTTTTGAATGTCCTTGACTGCCCCAGCTAGAGCCCGGACTTGAATATCTCTGGAGAGGCCTGAAAATAGCTGTGCAGCAATGCTCCCCATCCAACCTAACAGAGCTTGAGAGGATCTGCACAGAATAATGGGAGAAACTCCCCAAATATAGGTGTGCCAAGCTTGTAGCGTCATAGCCAAGAAGACTCGAGGCTGTAATTGCTGCCAAATGTGCTTCAACAAAGTACTGAGTAAAGGGTCTGAATACTTATGTAAATGCGATATTTCTATTTTGTATTTTTTTATAAATTAGCAAACATTTCTAAAAACCTGTTTTTGCTTTGCCATTATGGGGTATTGTGTGTAGATTGATAGGGGGGGGAACAATTTAATACATTTTAGTAAAAGGCTGCAACCTAACAAAATGTGGAAAAAGTCAAGGGGTCTGAATACTTTCCGAAGGCACTGTATGTCACCCCCTGTCCTTGGCCATGGTGGTGGCATGGTTGTTACATTTACATATGGGAAATGCTGGAAACAGGGAATTTCAGGGTCATATGAAATGACTAAGAGGTTTTGTAACGATATTCGTCTTCGGATGAACAGGAAGGATCGGACCAAAACGCAGCGTGGTAAGTGTTCATGCTTTATTGAAAAACTGAACACTAAATACAAAATAACCCCTAGACAATACAAAAACTAAACAAACCACCCTTGTCACACCCTGACCTAACCAAAAAATAAAGAAAACAAATATAACTAAAGTCAGGGTGTGACAGGTTTTGGCCTGGGAAACCCCTCTCAACCCCCTAACCCCCGCTCCTCAGCTCCCCCCACGCTAAATCTGCCTGGTCTCTATACACTAAATAGGACATTTCCTATTAATTTATAACCAACTGTGTGTTCTATCTCTCTCTCACATTTTCTCCCTTTCCTTGTATCTCTCTCTCCTCTCTCCATTTCTCTCTCTCAATTTCTCTCTCTCTCAAATGTTTATTACAGGCTGCTACACATGAGCACGGTGGTGCATGACAACTGAGGGTTGAATGTTTATGTACTGTAGGGTTTTGACCCAATAAAGGTGATTTAAAAATGTTCCCCCTCTCTGCTCCCCCCTCCTCTCTCTTTCTCTCCCTTTATCTTTCATGCTTTCTAACAGCTAACTCAGGGTCCCTTCAGGGCCCCCAGACCCCCCAGTCATCAGGCAGCAGCTCCATGGCAGAGATGTCAGGTGACCTGAAGCCTCCCACCCCAGCCACCACCCCCCAGGGACAGGTCACCCCCATCCCAGCCAGCAGGTATACCATGATCCCCTCTTATTCAAGCACTCTCACTGCTGAGAGTGTATGTGACTGTGTTTGTATGTATACATACCATATATATCCTCTTTACCTCAGTTAGTATCACTGTACGTACAGTGCCTTCAGAAAGATTTCAGACCCCTTGACTTTTTCCATATTTTGTTAGGTTACAGCTTTATTTTAAAATTAATTAAATCGTTTTTTTTCTCATCAATCTACACACAATACTCCATAATGACAAAGCAAAAAGAGTTTTTTCAAAAGTTTTGCTAATTTATAAAAAGAAAATGGAAATATCACATTTACATAAGTATTCAGACCCTTTACTCTGTACTTTGTTGAAGCACTTTTGGCAGCGTTTAAAGCCTGGAGTCTTCTTGGGTATGACGCTATAAGCTTGGCACACCTGTATTTGGGGAGTTTCTCCCATTATTCTCTGCAGATCTTCTCAAGCTCTGTCAGGTTGGATGGGAAGGGTAAATGCACAGCTATTTTCAGGTCTTCCCAGAGATGTTCGATCGGTTTCAAGTTGAGGCTCTGGCTGGGCCACTCAAGGACATTCAGAGACTTGTCCTGAAGCCACTCCTGCATTGTCTTGGCTGTGTACTTAGGGTTGTCCTGTTGGAAGGTGAACCTTCGCCGCAGTCTGAGGTCCTGAGAGCTCTGGAGCAGGTTTTTATCAAGGATCTCTCTGTACTTTGCTCCATTCATCTTTGCATCGATCCTGAGTAGTCTCCTCGTCCCTGCCGCTAAAAAACATCCCCACAGCATGATGCTGCCACCAACATGCTTCACTGGGGATGGTGCCAGGTTTCCTCCAGACGTGACGCTTGGCATTCAGGCCAAAGAGTTCAATCTTGGTTTCATCAGACCAGAGAATCTTGTTTCTAATGGTCTGAGAGTCTTTAAGTGCTTTTTGGCAAACTAAAAGCGGGCTGTTATATGCCTTTTACTGTGGAGTGGCTTCCGTCTGGCCACTCTACCATGAAGGCCTGATTGGTGGAGTGCTGCAGAGATGGTTGTCCTTTTCGGAAGGTTCTCCCATCTCCACAGAGGAACTCTAGAGCTCTGTCAGAGTTACCATCGGGTTCTTGAGTACCTCTCTGACCAAGGCCCTTCTCCACCGGTTGCTCAGTTTGGCCGGGCGGCCAGCTCTAGGAAGAGTCTTGGTGGTTCCAAACTTCTTCCATTTAAGAATGTGTTCTTGGGGAACTTCAATGCTGCAGAAATGTTTTGGTACTCTTCCCAGATCTGTGCCTCGACACAATCCTGTCTCAGAGCTCTACGAACAATTCCTTCGACATCACGGCTTGGTTTTTGCTCTGACATGCACTGTCGACTGTGGGACCTTATACATACAGTTGTGTGCCTTTCCAAATCATGTCCAATCAATTGATTTTACCACAGGTGGACTCCAATCAAGTTGTAGAAACATCTCAAGGATGATCAATGGAAACAGGATGCACCTGAGCTCAATTTCGAGTCTCATAACAAAGGGTCTGAATACTTATGTAAATAAGGTATTTCTGTTTTTTATGTTTAATAAATGTTCAAACATTAAAAATAAAAGGGTTTCGCTTTGTCATTATGGGGTATTTTGTGTAGATTGCTGAGGAGTTTCTGTTATTTATACATTTTAGAATAAAGCTGTAACGTAACAATGTGGGAAAAGTCAATGGGTCTGAATACTTTCCGAAGCACTGTATATTAAAGTGTCTAGATCAGTTGTGTCAAACATACGGCCCACGGGCCGGATCTGGGCAATGAGGGGGTCCAATCCGGCCCGGGGGTGGTTAAATGTGAACTGTGGGGGAAACAAACTCAATATTCTTTAAATTGACTAAAACCTAATGAAAACTGTGTAGAAATGATAAAGGACCTTTATTCATACAGTTTCTTGACCGTGTCCAGCTTGCTAATAATCACCCAAAATAAATTCCAAGAACAATGGACTATTTTTAGCAAATTCTGACAACAAGGAAATATAGCACCTTTTCAATGTGGCCCTATGGACCTCGTTGAAGACCGAATGCGCCCCCCGGGGAAAAATGAATTTGACAGCACTGGTCTAGATTCTCACCTTTTACCCCTCTCCTTCTATCTCTAGGAGCAGTGTTGTGAGTGTGCAGGACCCGTTCTCTGAGGTGAGCGACCCGGTCTTCCAGAAGCGTAACTCCCTCCCCCTGGGGGGCTCTGGGGGTGTGTACCAGCAGGGGGTCAACATGCCCCCTAACATGATGATGAGGATGCAGTACGAGAAGGACCACTTCGTTGGCATGAGAAAGGGTGAGTAGACCATGAACCCAGGCACTGGCACAGACTTACCACCGTACAGTACACAGCAATAAGCTGATGAGTTGTACAAACATGGCAAATGCAGAGCGTAGTCCTACTGCGACATTCTCAGAACTTTTTAAGAACATCACGCCAGACTAAATTGCGTGTGACAACAATATATATATATTTTTTAAACATTCTTGTAATGTTTTACAGGAACTTACAACTAGAAGTCCAGCAGTGCGATGGGCACTTTGTGTCCTCTACTAGGGTTGTTAGTTGCCTGTCTGAGCACATGTCCGTGCCGGGCAGGCTGGCTGGTGGTTTACAGAGTGGGGGACAGATACCTGTGTTTTACTGGTATGACTGGAACGTCAAAGGCACTTTGCATGTATTAGTCACTCTGATGTCATTGTATGTCTCTCGTCCTAACTTCATCTTTCCATTTTCCCTTTTTTACCTATGCTGTTTTTCCCCCATCTTTTGGGCAACACCTGATTTGACTGACTGTTCATTGGGATTGGTTCACCTCTGAGAGCAGAGGATGATTGGAGTTTGGATGCTGGGTTCTGAGAAATGTTGTCTCTGAGTGAATAACATAGCTGGGTTGTCAGCACAGGACATTGCAGGATCTCCTGATCATGCTGAAAGAGATTATTTATTAGTAGGAGACTAGTGCCACCTAGTGAATAAACCATTACATCAACAATACTAGAAATATACACTGTGTTTCCAGCATATTGTCCATTCATACTGTGTTCCTCTGGTGTTCTCCACAGTGGCAGGAGGGGAGCCCTACATGCCAGGCCAGATGACCAGTGGTGGCATACAGGATATGTATGGCAGGTCTACATCAGGCATGGGCCAGCGCTCCCAGTACCCATATGGACCAGGCTACGACAGGAGGTAAGCAGTTTAGAAACCAATTCTGCCTTGTTTACATGTATTCATGCAAACTGAAGGCTTGACTGTCTGTCTTTCAGACCAGACCATCTGATGGGGATGGAGGGGAGCATGGGCCCCCCCGGGAACCAGAGCAACATGGGACCTTCCAACAGCGAGGGCAGCATTTACTCTCCCAACAGATACCCCTCCCAGCAGAGGTGAGGAGCACCACCATCCACCATAATAGTGTTTGTGTTGATGTCTAGAAACTTCCTTTCTGTTCATCAGTGACTAATTGATTTCCTCCTCTGCAGACACGAAGGCTACGTGCAGCAGTACCCTGGCATGTCATATGGAATGCACCCCTCAGGGATGTACCCTCAACAACAGGTGAGAGACAGACACACTAAGGAGCTCATTGAGCAGGCCTCGTGATGCAGGCACAGCGGAGTTTAGTTTAATGATTGGTTTAGTATTGAATGTTATTGGAATAAAATAATCACCTTGGAATCTTTTGCTTCTCCACATGGCTACAAGCGCCCCATGGAGGGCATGTACGGGTCCCCAAGCAAGAGACATGAGGGGGAGATGTACAGCCCCCCAGCAAAGAGACATGAGGGGGAGATGTACGGCCCCCCAGCAAAGAGGCATGAGGGGGAGATGTACGGCCCCCCAGCAAAGAGACATGAGGGGGAGATGTACGGCCCCCCAACAAAGAGACATGAGGGGGAGATGTATGCCATGCAGTATAGGGGCCAGCAGCCTGACATGTACAACCACTACACCACTGGTTACTCTGGACCTGAGAGGAGGCCCATGCAGGGCCAGTTCCCCTACCCTTCCCCCTATAGCCGAGAGCGCATGCAGGCCTCTGGCCAGGGGCAGCACCCCCAGCACCCCATGGGCCCCCAGATGATGTCCGGGGGGCCACCCTCTAACAACGGAGTGGAAGGACCCCAGGGGCCCAACATGTGGCCCTCCAGGACAGACATGGGTTATCCCTACCCCAACAGACAGGGGGCACCCTCTCAGGTACCGCCATACGGTCCTATGGGGAGAGGAGATGATTTGGAGGGCCGACCCATCCAGGATGGTCAGTGGCTTGGGCACGGAGGCCATCGCCAGTCCTCCTACATGTCAGGTGGTATGACCCCCATGTCCTCCCGCCAGCCCCCCTCTGCATACCAGACCTCCCCCTCCATGGCCAACCACCTGCCCCGAGCCCCCAGCCCCGGCTCCTTCCAGCGCTCCATGGAGGCACGCATGTCCCCCAACAAAGCTGTCTTTATGGGCTCCATGAAGATGCCAGGCAAACCAGGGATGCCCATGCCAGGGCAGGGTAATGGGCACCCAGGCCAAGTCGCACCTAACCTGCTAAGAGATCTCAACTACCCTCTAGGATCTGTAGAGGCCACCATGCCCGTTTTCAAGCCACGTCGCAAAATTACCTCAAAAGACACTGGTAAGAGATCTTTCTAGTGTCTTTCTAATGTCCTGTAAAGTCAAACTAGCATTGGGATTATGGTGATCATCTTGATATCTGTGACAGGTATTAATTACAAACCTTCCTCCTCTAAACCCTGTCCTCTCCACAGGAACCCCAGAGGCGTGGCGAGTGATGATGTCTCTGAAGTCAGGTCTGCTGGGTGAGAGTACGTGGGCCCTGGACACCATCAACATCCTGCTGTATGATGACAGATCTGTGGCCTCCTTCACCCTCACACAGGTAACTGGAGACACTCTACACACTCTTCTCTTACTATCGTTCTTAACCATACCGGGATTGAGTCTTGATGTCACTCTGAAATTATTTACATTTAGTCATGCTTGACAGTTCTCCACCCCAACACAAAGCAACACATCTTTATCAGAATACGCTGTAGATAATAAGGGACGCTAAAGTGCCCTAATGCCATTTGTTATTTTATTGTGTCTGCAGTTGCCTGGCTTCCTGGAGCTGATAGTGGAGTACTTCAGACGCTGTGTGATGGAGATCTTTGGCATCCTGGAGGAGTATGAGATAGGGACCATCGGCCAGAAGACCCTCCTTGGGGCTGAAGCCTGTGACCAGGGGGAGGAGCTGACCTCTGAACCTGAGATGGACTGTGAGGCCAGCCAACCAGAGCCTGAGCAGGAGCAGGAGGTGGAGAGGGGGGAGACGGAGAAGGGGGAAGTAGAAAAGAGGGAGGAGAAACCTGTTGACATCACAGAGAAAATGACAACGGAAGGGATGTCACCCCCCAGTGCAACGGAACCAGCCCCTGAGGGAACGAAGGAAGAATCTGAAGCCGAGATGAAGGTAAAGAAGGAGGAGGGGGAGAAAGAAGAGGAGGGGGAGAAAGAAGAGGATGGGGAGAAAGAAAAGGGGAAAGAGAATGAGGAGAGTGAAAAGCCAACCGAGAGTAAGGAAGCCTCAGCTGAAAGTAAGGAAGACTCTCCTTATCAGGCTCCTTCAGAGCACGAGCCAAGGCCACAACAGGCCAGCAAGTACGATAAATTCCCCGTCAAGATCCTGCACAAAGAGGACCTGATTGAGGACATGACAGAGCAGCTGGGCCACGTGACAGAGTTCACTAGCGGACTGCTCCACTGGCAGGCAGGCGGGGGTGATTCCACCGCCCACATCCAGGCCCACTTTGAGTGCAGGGGAGAGCACCCTGACAGGATGGAGGGAGAGAGAAAGGAATGTGCCAGTCTCAATAAAGAACAGGACACAGAGGGGGGAAAGCAGACAGAGAAGGGTATCACTGCCACCATCGATGATATACTGTGTGCCCGGTTAGGGGCTTTGTCAGAGGGCCACCCTACCCACTCTGCCCCCACCTACCCCTTCAGACTGCACCAGGGAGGGGGCCACCAGCACATCACCCTGCTAGAGGACGAGCCCCGCTGTCTGGACGAGGCTCCCCTCTCCACGTCCTCCCCCTGGCAGGACTCCCTGGCCAAACGCTGCCTCTGTGTGTCCAACATCATCCGCAGCCTCTCCTTCATTCCTGGGAATGACTCAGACATGTCCCGTCACCCAGGCCTGGTGCTGATCCTGGGCAGACTGCTGCTGCTACAGCACCAGCACCCAGAGAGGAAGAGGACGCCCCCTAGCTACCAGAGAGAGGAGGTGCAGGAGCGGGGCCTGGCCTGCAGTAAGGACGAGTGGTGGTGGAACTGTCTCGCTACACTCAGGGAGAACACCTTGGTCACTCTGGCTAACATCTCTGGCCAGCTGGACCTGTCCCTCTACCCTGAGACCATCTGCCTGCCCATCCTGAACGGCCTGCTCCACTGGATGGTGTGTCCCTCTGCCGAGGCCCAGGACCCCTTCCCCTCAGGCGCCCCCCACTCGCCCCTCACCCCCCAGAGACTGGTGCTGGAGTGCCTTTGCAAGCTGAGCATTCAGGACAACAACGTGGACCTGCTGCTGGCCACGCCGCCCTTCAGCCGCCAGGAGAAGATGTACGCCACCCTGGTGCGCTACGTTGGCCAGCGTAAGAACCAGGTGTACCGCGAGATGGCCGTGGCCACCCTATCCAACCTGGCTCAAGGAGACTCTACGGCAGCACGTGCCATCGCCATACAGAAGAATAGTGTGGGTAACCTGATGGGCTTCCTGGAGGATGGAGTGAGCATGGCCCAGTACCAGCAGAACCCCCACAGCATGCTGCACATGGCCCACCACCCCCCCATGGAGCCCCCCAGCATTAACATGATGTGTCGGGCTGCCAAAGCTCTGCTGGCTATGGCCAAGGTGGAGGAGAACAGGCCAGAGTTTGTCCTGTATGAGGGACGAATCCTGGACATCTCCATCTCCTCTGTGCTCAACCAAGGGGTGACCAGCATCATATGTGAAGTACTTTTTCAGTTTGTAAAAAAATTATGACAGCAGGGTAGACGGACCTGAGCCAAGAGACAGACAGAGAGACGATGAGAGGAACACGTTATTCTGTGGTTTTATATTTTTATTTAAATGAAATGGAAGAACTTTTTTTTTATATATAAATATATATATAGCTCCTCTGCCCCCATTAACGCTTTGGTTTTGGGATTTGAAAGATGATTTTAATACAGATATTTAATACCTGCTGTTGTTTAAGTGTATATTGTTTGAATACTTATTTTTCCTTTGTTTTCTTTTGTTTAACCAAAGCTGGTGCCAGATTTTGGAGAGGATTCTTTCATTTCATTTTTCTCTTTTGAAATGTTTTGGAATTGTATAAATGTTCATATCTTTATTGACCGTATGTGGTTTGTTTTGTTTACAAAGATCATATTTATTTAAATTGTGAAAAATATTGTAGATAAAACTTAACTTGCCAAACTTTCAGAAAAAGAGAACACTGATTTTAAACAAACATGTAAATGTTTCAATTGCTGGAGAAAAATGTGCAATAGGCCTAGTGCAAGTTGTCTGTTCATGGCACTTGCAATATGTAATTTTGACCATGGGTAGGCAGTGTTGCATCAGCCAGTTAGAAAAAATTGAAAAGATTGTCCTCATTTTAAGTGTCAAATGTTTGACTTGCTTCATTGTTGTCAATCATTGCTACTACATCCGGGAGTCAAGTTTCACAAAAGAACAGTATCTTAACCACTTGTGTTGCATTTGTTTTATTTCCTTTTTAACTCAAGTTGGCACTATGTACTGTATATACTGTACTGTATATACTGTACTGTATATAATGTACTGTATATAGACTGTTGTACATTGGAACCACTTTCACTTTTCTTTGAGTTTTGGTTGACTACATTCACTATCAAAAAAAGTTTCAGATTATTACAACTACTTTTTATTATTGGTGAGATTTGTTATTGTTATTATACATATTTTGTTATTGGGGTCAGATATTTGAACCTGGAGGTTGTGTAGGTCTCTGTATGTATAACGTTCCTCTACGCATTGTACTATAGCTTCAAGCTGATCAAAACAATATTTGGTGATCAAATGTGAAAGTGCCAGGGTCAGGGATAACTAGCTGAGGTTACAGAACTTGTGAATATATTTATTTTATTGTATGTCCTCCATTCATGTAAATGGGTATATTTTTGAGCCAAGACAATGTAGTTCAAAAATAAACCTCAGAAAAGAACCCACAACACACACAAAATATGACAACTTATTGTAAATCTGCCTTTTTTCTTCTGACTCATTGACTGTCTTTGACTTGATATACATATTTATACTCTGTGTTCCAGCATGTTATGAATAAAATGTACACTGACTATTTGAGAGCTTGGGACTGTAACATTTTATCTGCAAAAAGAGCGCACACTGGTGACTAACTGTGCTGCTAGCAACAATTGAATTACGCTTTTTTCCAACGTTTAGTGACAACGGCCCTATTCAACGGGTGTTCGTAAATTCGTCAGTTATCCCTGGCACACTCTGAAATCGGAGTAGATGGACAGAGTGAATTTACAAACGCACCCTGTATAGCTTGAGAACATTGAACAGAACAAAATGTTGATCAAATTGGATATAGAACTTTATAGTCCCAAGCTCTCATATTGTTAAAGGCCCAATGCAGCCATTTTTATCTCAATATCAAATCATTTCTGGGTACCAATTAAGTACCTTACTGTGATTGTTTTCAATTAAAATGGTCAAAAATAAACAAAAATAGCTTCTTAGCAAAGAGCAATTTCTCAAGCAAGAATTTTGCTAGGACTGCCTGGAGGTGGTTTGAGTGTGGAGAGGAAAACTGAAAACTACCTGTAATTGGCAGAGAGGTTTGGAACTATCTCTCTTATTGGTCTATTAATTAATTAACCGCCTGGTGATTTCAACAGGCAGGCCAAAACTCCATCCCACCAAAACAGTCTGAAATTTCAGGCAGTCTTTTCAAACAGTTCTTACACTTAAAGGGCATTAAGTGGAGTGTGCGGAGGAGAGGGGTGACATGGTTAAAATCCAGGCAGGCTGCAACGTTCTGGATAAGTTGCAAGAGTTTGATGGCACAAGTGGGGAGCACAGCTAACAGCGAGTTGCAGTAGTCCAGGCGGGACAGGACTGAATTAGGACCTGCACCGCTTCCTGTGTGAGGCAGGGTTGTACTCTATGGATGTGGTCCCGTGTGGCTCAGTTGGTAGAGCATGGCGCTTGCAACGCCAGGGTTGTGGGTTCATTCCCCACGGGGGGACCAGGATGAATATGTATGAACTTTCCAATTTGTAAGTCGCTCTGGATAAGAGCGTCTGCTAAATGACTTAAATGTAAATGTTAAATGTTGTAGAGCATGAACCTGCAGGAGCGGGTCACTTTTTTGATATTTGCAGAGAACGACCGGGTGTTGTCCAGGGTCACGCCAAGGTTCTTTGCACTCTGGGAGGGCGACACTGTGGAGTTGTCAACCGTGATGTAGAGGTCTTTGAGCGTGCAGGCCTTCCCTGGGTGGAAGAGCAGTTCCGTCTTGTCGAGGATGAGCTTGAGGTGGTGGGCCGACATCCAAGTTGAGATATCTGCCAGACACCCAGAAGTGCGTGTCGCCACCTGGGTGTCAGAAGGGGGCAAGGAGAAAAGTAGTTGAGTGTCATCTGCATAGCAATGACAGGAGAGACCATGTGAGATTATGATGGAGCCGAGTGACTCGGTGTATAGAGAGAAGAGGAGAGGGCCTAGAACCGAGCCCTGGGGGACACCAATAGTGAGAGTATGTGGTGCAGACACAGATCCTCTCCACGTCACCTGGTAGGAGCGGCCTTCCAGGTAGGATGCAATCCAAGAGTGTGCATAGTCATCATGGACAACTTTAGCATTTGAGCTAATTAGCAACTTTTCAACTACTTACTACTTTTTAGCTACTTTTCAACAACTTAGCATGTTAGCTAACCCTAACCCTAGCCTTAACCCCTTTAGCCTAACTCTTAAACTTAATCCTAACCCTTAGCCTAGCTAACGTTAGCCAGCTAGCTAACATTAGCCACCTAGCTAGAATTTGTAACATATCATACGTTTTGCAAAATCATAATATATAACATTTTTATTTGTAACATATCATACGAAATGGGTGATGGACATCCACTAATTAATTAATGCATACTATACGAAATGTAACATATCATACTAAATGGAGTGTCTCGGATTTACGTACACAATAATGCGAAATGCACTGAGAACAGGTTGCATTTTCCTGACCTGAACACTCACCAACCACAATCACAATCATGATGAAATTGGATGACATGGTGCTGACTGCTCTATGTGATTTAGTTCACGTTCTCTGTATGTGCAGCATGTAGAGGGGGCATGCCCCCCAGCATGCACCCTCTACCTAGAGGGAATGAGGACAAGACACTTGACTTCACCTCAATCATTCCTTGTCCACAACATCACTGATAAGTGTGGGGGTCAGGTAAGCAAAACTGCCTGTACTTTGGAGTTGATCAGTCTGATAGAGCCTCAAACGGACAGAGAAAAAACTGTTTTCAAGCTTACCCTCTGTGGTTATTTATTGCTCAAATAAAGCATTTAGATCTTTATTTGGCCTCTGGATGATAGTTGATGATCTTATTTTGAACTGCCTTAAGAACACCATTCCAGTTACTGACATGGATGGTCTCATTAGATGTCATCATCTCATTTCAGGTTTGATTTTAAAGGGACGATTATAAGGCTTCTTATGCAGAGCCAAACTGGGGAAGCAGATAAGAACCCACAGTATATATTTTTCTATAATAGTGCCTCTGAGGTACTTTGTATACCTAAAACGTCCTTCCTTACAATTCTCAAACTACTGTACCTGTCCTTTGGCAGTCTGTGTTGATTGTTTGTAAGCAGATTGTCATGTTCGAATGAAATACTATGATTCAGAGCACCACTTAAGATACCTTAGTTCAGAATGTAGAACATGGCACAGATTGTGTCAGAACGTGGGTAGTTGTACTGTAAATGTATTGGATTTTAGCGTTGGTGGCTGATTTTCACTCAGGGCCCACCACCACAGGAGTAGGCCTCCCACACAGCACTGCTTCTGAGTGGCTGAGTCATAGCTGTGACAGCAAGGCTGGAAGTGGTGCCAGAGCTGCTGCTGGCCTGGCTGGCTCCCTCCCACCAGCCTCCCAGCAGCCTCCCGCCTCTCACCAATACTGGAGGTGAGTGAAAGAGTGTTGGATAAATGGGTTCTGGCAATTTCAACATAACACAACATTGTGTGTGTGTGTGTGTGTGTGAGTGTGTGTGTGTGTGTGTGTGTGTGTGTGTGTGTGTGTGTGTGTGTGTGTGTGTGTGTGTGTGTGTGTGTGTGTGTGTGTGTGTGTGTGTGTGTGTGTGTGTGTGTGTGTGTGTGTGTGTGTGTGTGTGTGTGTGTGTGTGAGAGAGCGTTTGCATGTGTGTAGTTTTTGAATATCTTTTGGGAGAAATCAGTCTGTAAAAATGGGGATTCTTTGTATATTTCAGGGTTTCCCAAACTCGGTCTTCGGACCCCAAGGGGTGGGGCCCTAGCACTACACAGCTGATTCAAATAATCAACTAATCATCAAACTTTGATAATTTGAATTAGCTGTGTAGCGTTAGGGCAAAAACCAAAATGTGAGGTTCCAAGGACCGAATTTGGAAAACACTGGTATATTTAGTTGAACAAATGTGTGTATTCACCCCATTTCATGTAAATGGTAATTCTATCATCACATCCTCGTGCAAAGACTAGCCAATGGGCACAGACGTCAATTCAACATCTAATCCACATTGGTTCAATGTAATTCAATGTAACGTTGATTTAACCAATGTGTGCCCAGTGGGTATTGATTATATTTGACAACTCTGATACTGAATCGACTTGGTCACAGCACTGACCATCCTTCCCTTTCCATTATGCATTAGAATATATCCCTGGACAAAGGCCCAGATAGATTCTGAATCAACCCCATGTTGTTCTTAAATTGGAGGAAAGGGATATCATATCCAGTCATTTTCTAAGGCAAATAAAGCTTAATCATATGTCAGCACTTTGGTCAAACATGCTGCCAGTCCAGGATTCAAAGTCTGACCCTGTGGATTAAGGGTCAGTGAAAAGCATTGAAAACATCCATGGCTTGTCATAGATTTTTGAGAATGCATACAACAGCTTTATCCACTATGTCAGCCTCATTATACTCTATATATGTTTCATATGATGTAATCCACTAGTATGAAAGTGTTTTGGATTATAACATCCAAATGCTGTTTGATTTGAAATGTGTTTCATGGTAATACCTCCTGAGACTGCTGATCAATCTATATGTACAGTACATGTTACAATTACCTTCAGAAAGTATTCACATCCCTAGACATTTGACACATTTTGTTGTGTTACAGCCTGCATTTTAAATAGATTACATTTAGATGTTGTGTCACTGGCCTACACACACAATACCCCATAATGTCAAGGTGGAAATGCTGAAATGAAATGTCTGGAGTCAATAAGTATTCAACCCCTTTATTATGGAAGCCTAAATAAGTTCAGGAATAAAAATGTGCTGAACAACTCACATAATAAGTTGCAATACTAGTGTTTAACATGAGTTTTGAATGACTACCTCATCGCTGTACCCCACACATACAATTATCAGTTGAGCAGTGAATTTCAAACACTGATTCAACCACAGAGACCAGGGAGGTTTTCCAATGCCTCGCAAAGAAGGGCACCTATTGGGAGATTTTTAAAAAGGCAGACATTGAATATGGCTTTGAACATGGTGAAGTTATTAATTACACTTTGGATGGGGTATCAATACACCCAGTCACTACAAAGATACAGGTGTTCTTCCTAACTCAGTTGCTGGAGAGGAAGGAAACCGGTCAGGGATTTCTCTATGAGGCCAATAGTGAAACAGTTACAAAATGTAATGGCTGTGATAGGAGAAAACTGAGGATGGATCAACAACATTGTAGATAATAAATTAGCTAACATTTCTAAAAACATGCTTTCACTTTGTTATTATGTGTAGACAGGTGAGAAAAAACAATTTAATCAATTTTGAATTCAGGCTGTAACACAATAAAATGTGTATGAATACTTTCTGAAGGCACTATATCCACATTTTTCTATGAACATAAAATTGTAAGGCTTAGAGAACTCCCTGAAATGAAAGAACCTGTGGAGATGTCTTTAAAGTCATTAAGAATGATGTATAGGCTATGTGTACCACTACTCTGAGAGTCTAATGAGCAGATTGAGCTCCTTTTCCATTCTCATTTCTACTCAATTGTGGAAAGTAGTGATCTAAACCCACTCAGGTGCTCATACAGTACATGAAAAACAACTTCCTGTGCTCTCTCTGAGTCTATTTCTCACCACTGAGAGACCTGTTGATAATACGTATGTATGCCCAATGACTCAGACAGGGAGTTCTCTAAGCCTGCCTGTGAAAGAGGAGCATTGATTGAACAAGGACATGTTTGTAGGACAGTGGGAGTGATTGAGTGAATCAAGCTGGAAGCCAGAGGCATTGGTCAGACTTGGAGATGTGTAGGAGTGCTGTGGGAGTGATCGATTGAATCAAGCTGGAAGCCAGAGGCATTGTTCAGACTAGGAGATGTTAAGGATCGCTGTGGTGTGTAGGTAGTACGGGGGAGTGAAGAACCCAGAAAAATGACATGACCATGACCAAAGCTTTGCAGCATCACATGACGAGGCTGGCATTAGAGGGCATGTCTGTATGACAGCTGGTTTGGACTACCTTATGGGTACACAAATATGACTGTAACGTGTGCACTGGGAGTCAGGAAGCAAGTTCAGGGAGTGAGTGAGTGATAGTACTACACAAGAAACACAGACATGAAACAGAAACCATGAGGCCTGGGGAAGGAACCAAAGGAAGTGACATATATAGGGCAGGTAATCAAGGAGATGATGGAGTCCAGGTGAGTGTCATTATGCGCTGATGCGCATAACGATGGTGACAGGTGTGCGCCATAACAAGCAGCCTGGTGACCTAGAGGCCAGAGAGGGAGCACACGTAACAATGACCCCTGTTCATGTAAACATGGTAGACTATAATTCAGGATCTAAAATGGCATCATTTTCATGATATATTGATTATATTTGTTCTATTAGTGAAGCTGTAGATAATATATGAATGTTCTTTTTTGTATTATTCAGGCATTGGACATTTGTGTTTATTTTCTTTCCAGATGTGCAATCAATGAGATGGGGTACTACATTCCCCATAATTCCTTTTGCACAGCTATCCACCAATTCATATATTTGCTATCCACTGACCAAGATGAAGAGCTCAGAGGGGATGTGTCACAGCAGGAGAGAAGTGTGAAGACGCGAAAAATTCAAAACCATGGTGCTAAGTACAAACCTTCGTCCCCTGAATAAAAGACAAGTAAAATGAAATCCACTTTATCGCTTGAGCATCTTGAGGATGTTGGATCCCATTGGTCTGAGAATCATGAGATGGAGTCAGTCGGCAGTAATGAGTCCTTTGAAAATGAGCCTGACCAGGATGTAGGTCTACATGTGGCGACAGGTTTGGTGGTAGATATTTCTAATGTTTGCCCTGAGAATCCTACGAGAGATGAAAAAGTGGATCTATCCAACACATACAGTGCATTCGGAAAGTATTCAGATCCCTTCCCCTTTTCCACATTTTGTTACGTTACATCCTTATTCTAAAATTGATACAATTATGTTTTACCCCTGTCTGGGATTTATTTCGAATCCAAGACACACTTAACCAGCATGGCTACCACAGCATTCTGCAGTGATACGCCATCCCATCTGGTTTGCGCTTAGAGGGACTATCATTTGTTTTTCAACAGGACAATGACCCAAAACACATCTCCAGGCTGTGTAAGGGTTATTTGATCAAGAAGGAGAGTGATGGAGTGATGCATCAGTTGACCTGGCCTCCACAATCACCCGGCCTCAACCCAATTGAGATGGTTTGGGATGAGTTGGACCGCAGAGTGAAGGAAAAGCTGCCAACAAGTGTTCGGCATATATGGAAACTCCTTCAAGACTGTTGAAAAAGCATTCCTCATGATGCTGGTTGAGAGAATGCCAAAAGTGTGCAAAGCTGTCATCAAGTCAAAGGTTGGCTACTTTGAAGAATCTAAAATATACTTTGATTTGTTTAACACTTTTTTGTTACTACAAGATTCCATATGTGTTATTTCATAGTTTGGATGTCTTCACTATTATTCTACAATGTAGAAAATAGTAAAAATAATGAGTAGGTGTGTCCAAACTTTTGACTGGTACTGTATGTCCCTCTTTGTGGCACTTGACCATATGACTGGCAGTTGTCCCGGTGCAACACAACTAGAGCCTGTAGGACTTGTTTTGTTGATAGTGTAATAAATATAATTTATTATAACACAAGCATATTTGCTAATACATTGTTATAACTAACTTCTTTCCAAACAGGGTTTCTCACAAACTCATAGCAGATACGGAGACCCACACACACCCAGAGACAGATGGCTGACACAGGCCTTTTCATAAAGACTGATAAGAAAAGGGGTGCCTGGCACTGAATATCACGAGAAACTGAGACACACACATACCCAAGGACAGAGGGCTGACGTAAACCTTTCATAAACACAGATAAGACAGGAACATCTACGCACACACAAAAACTCCTCTTCAGTCTGAACATTTTACAGAGACACACAGAAATGTCAAAATAGGAACATCTACGCACACACCTAATCTCCTGTTTTAGCTGAACATTTCTGAAGACAAAGAACTCTACTCAGAGCCAATGGGACAGTGATACTGGCCTGAAGGAGACCTCGCCCAACTCATCAGAACCAACCAGAGGACCAGAACTTCCAGACTCAACCTACTTTCTGTACTGTATAAAATGTATATGCACTCTGTTATCTGGGCTTCTTTCGGAGAGTTCCATTTTGAGCTTGATGAAAGGGTCCGTGCACGCTATTTCAGATATCTTTACCTCTGAATAAATTGCATTTAATTAAACCTCATCCACCCTGTCCAGAGTCTCTACTTCGTCTCAGTTCTCCAGTAAACATGTTTTATCAACAAATTGGTAGCAGAGGGATGGTTTTCTTCTCTGAATTCGGTCCATAAAAAGTTGATAGAGAAAAGAGACAAGTGAGAGACGGATCAGAAAGGAAGGGTGACCTGTCGAAGGAGCAGCCGGGAATCTAGCTCACCTCAGGAAACTGATCTATAAGGCCTACAAAACAAAGGTAAGCAGAAACCTGTTAAATCAAAAATCTGCATATTGTATATTAGGAAAATCCAAATTAAAGATCAGAAGTACTGAGGTTGAGTATGGGTTACTGTCAAATTTATGATAAATGTCTATTGTAAATGTAAAAGTAAACATGTAAAGATATCTGAGATATAGAGAGTCACATAGTCGGGTAGAAGCCGTGAGACTCAGATTCATATAGTCGGGTAGAAGCCGTGAGAATCTAAGTAAATGGGTGTTGTGATAAATCCACATAGTCGGGTAGAAGATAATTGTAACTGACTTGATAAAAAGATTCAGACAGTCGGGTTGAGTGAGAATTCCGTGAGAATCCAAGTCTAGAAAAGGTTCCCCAGACTTAACAACATTTGATTGGTTAAAACACTTGGAAGTTACCTAGGGGGAATCAACAAAATAAAACAAAAATACAAGTTCAGATAGTCGGGCAAATGGTTGACGTGGCACTTAACTAAATGCACTGTGAAGAACTTAACCTGCGATCAATGTGTTAAAACTAAATGTGGAAATGTTAATTTGAAATGTTGTGTAAGATTGGCCTTTTCACGAGACTCACTAGTTGATAACTTTTGGGAGGACAGCTGAGTTTTCTTTTGGCCCGTGGTGCAGCCGCCGAGCTGAAAACTGACTTGTATTTTTCCTCTATTGTGATGTTGGTATTTCCATAATTCCTAAAATTGAATTGATAATTATTTTAGCAGCGCTTGAGTTCGTAGATATATTGTTCCCGAAGGGCGATTCTGATACCTTCTGGGAAAATATATAACAACTCGAAAAACGCTGATAACTTTTGCAAAATAATTCCTACAATTGAATTGATAATTATTTTAGCAGCGCTTGAGTTCGTAGATATATTGTTCCCGAAGGGCGATTCTGATACCTTCTGGGAAAATATATAACAACTCGAAAAACTGAAAAACGCTGATAACTTTTGCAAAATAATTCCTACAATTGAATTGATAATTATTTTAGCAGCGCTTGAGTTCGTAGATATATTGTTCCAGAAGGGCGATTCTGATACCTTCTGGGAAAATATATAACAACTCGATTAACAAAATCTGTTTAACAGTAATAACTGCTGTAAATAATTCTTTGTGTACGAGTGTGGGGCACCAGAGATAAGTCGGTGTCAGCACCGAGAATACATTGCTGGCCTCGGCCAGTGACGGGCTAAGTGCACTAAGATAGTCAAACCTGATCCTGAAATTTACCATGGCAGCCGCTAATGGCCCAAAACTAGAGTTCAATGAATACCTAGAACAAAAAATACAGGACAGGGCAGGGGGAAAGGAACAATATAAATGTACAGGCCCCAATCTCAAGACCTCGTGGGAGGGCCAATCAGACTTTGAAGGCTAAGATAGATGTGTGGTACACCAAGAGAGGGAGGTCATATGCCCGCTCTTGATGTACAACAAATTGCAATGTCTGACTATGTGAGAAAACTGACGGAACTTTCTGCAGCTCTCTCCAAACAGATTCACAAGGTCCAATGGCAGGGTATAAAGTATTTACATGTGAAGGCACTTGTGTAAAGATATCTGCCATTTATTCTGATATATCTTAGAAATGGGGCTAGTTGCTAGAACTAGGAGTATCCATAAGATTGAAGTGTCTGTTCAAGTTTGTATCAGTGTCCGGGACTAGAAGTTAGTGTAAGTTGAAGATGTAAGTTGTTGGCAACCTCGTACACGCCTCGGACACCCTTCTAGGTAGCATCGGAATTAAACTGAGCTTGATCATTCGGGAGCTCGTGCTGAATTGGCAAATCCGGGTCAGGTTAATAACTATTTTTTAACTGGTCGCCGCTCGGTACCTAAGTCCAAGCCTGAGCTTTAATGTGGTGAGGACTTAATCCTCTTGGCCATGTTTTAAATTCTTGTGACAGGTATAACTATGTAATTATGTTTTGTTTGTAGTAAACGTTTGGGTTAAGGGGATTTACATGTTCCCAGAGACAAGGTATCTTAAAGGGGCACACTCATATATGGAATATTCAGAGTTTTATTTTCTGAGTTTTAATTAGACAAGGAAATGTTTAATTTTTAAAGATAAGGGGTTCTTTAATAGGTCTAGACATGGTATGGAACACGAATGTAAGGGGGTGTTGTAACCTTTGACCTGCATCATGGCTGTCTCTTGAAGTCTGATCAGCTTCGGGGGATGGTCATGTAGATAATGCATTTGTGGTCATTTGGTATACTGGTTTTGAGGTAAATTAATATGTAAGGACTCTAGAAATTGCCACCATAGACATGTTTTTCTAAAAATCCATGAGTTTAGATGAAGCCAAACAGTGAGACATTTAGTTAAAATTTGGAAACAAAACAGTTGTTACAGACAGATAAGGGAAAGGGCAGACAGACAGGCCCTCCCTACACTGCTGAGACCTTGAAGGTTTGAGAGCAGAGAGGGGAGTTTCGGAAGGGGCGCCAGGACATGGATAACAGAATGGGTAGATAACAGTTACTGAATGGAGACAACAGGGAGAATTGGACATGTGGAAAATGAAAGGGGCGCTCCTACATGATAATGTAGAACATAAGAATATTTTACTATTCTTACCTAAGTCATTATTTAGAATAGGTAAGGTTGTTACCTGGCTAGAGCCAGGTATCAAGAGGGGGATGGGTACATTGTGGTCTAGGATAGGATGGGGCCTATTGAATAATAAACTAATTTAAAATTTAAAAAATTCTAGCTAAAAAATAGGCATAGAAGTCAAATATATAATCAGATAGAACAAATGAGAAACTGTTTGTTAACCAAACCTGTATGTCCAAGATTTTATGCATTACAGATGAATTAAAGGAGAAGGTGATTCACTCGACCTGGGGGCATATCGCACTTGGAGGGTGAGACACACTGACACTGCCGAATGATCACAGAGTTAAGGAGAAGAACTGTTGCTAATAAAGCTCAGGGGTCAACTCCTTAATGAAGAATTCCCTGACCCCGACCTTTCCTCACTGTGTACGTTCATAGAAGTGAAAGTGTTGCTTGGTCTCTAGCTGATGATGTGTTCTCTGGGAGAGGATGGGGTTTTACAGGACTGCTTGTGGTCCTGAGCTGTCTGTTTAGGATACGATGGGGATGTTACCATTACAGTGCTGCCAGAACCACCACCAGTTCCAACGGACCAGGGATTCAGCCGGCCTCCTCCACCACTTCAAGACCAAGTCCCACACCACCACCTAAGCTCTCCAATCTGGGACAGGTAATAAATGTAAAAGACATCTCAGATAGTGACCAATTGGGGACTGAAACTGAATATGAGGAAAGGGAGAATATGTGGTTGGCCTACAAAACAATAAAAAGAAAGGACTGTGTCGTATGTGGACATGCCAGACCTATTCTGGCTGCTCACCCATTTGCCCTAAGTAATGGGGAAGGTTGGATGTGCATATTGGAAAGTTTAAGCCAAATTCAACCCTGTGTAAAACTCTGAGTCTTGTGTTCCCAGAAGTCCCTCCCCAGAAGACACCATGGGGGGTTAAGGCATATGGGGGATATTACAGCTGTAACACTGGTACAGGTAGGGGTATAGACTATGGAGGGCTCCCTACTGCTACCTGCATCACTAATGCCACTATTAACTAGAGGTGTTGCTGATGTATGGTGGATGTGTGGACCTGCCAGGCGGTTGACCCCATTTTGAAAGGATATTGTCGTTGCACATGTGCTTTGGCCAGTCTGATAACACCATTGCCTATTATTGAGGTTACAGCTAACCAACTTCTGGGAGCTGCACATGACACAGAGACTCGGTACCAACCCAGGAGACGGCAGAACCGTGACGCTCCTTGGTCCGAGGGTACAGATAACATGCACACCAACCTGTTGGGGTCCCAATAGGGGTCCCCCACGAATACCAGACATCAAACAGGAATGATGGCCTGTGGCATTTATTGCCCATTTTTGGCCCAGCTATTGTTGATGCTAAGCAGAATGCCTGAATCAATTATATCTACTATAATCAACAATTATTTTTTAACTACACCCACACAGTACTTACGGGATGGCTGAACGATTGGATGCTACCTCTCAAACCAGTAGACAAAATAGACTAGAACTGGACATGATTCTGGCCAACCAGGGAGGTGTATGTAAAATGATTGGAGAACAGTGTTGCACGTTTGTCCCTAAACAATACTAGTCCGGATGGGAGCATTTCAAAAGCTCTGAGTGGGTTGGCAAAGTTATCAGTGGAGATGAAGGGTCTTGCAGGTGTGGAGGAGAGTGGACTGTTCCCCTGGCTGGGTGGTTGGTTTGGTAAGTACACTACAATGATGGTTACTGGATTTCTGACTCTAGTTGTTGTTTTTCTTATGCTCATGTGCTGTGCTGCCTGTATCATACCTTGTTTGAAGAAGTCTGTTACAGATGGGGCAAGGACCTCTGGTATGATGCCGTTGCTTGATGCTCCAGTTGGAGAGGCTGATACGGAATCAAGCTTTCGCAGGAGAGTGGGCCTGACAGAGGAGGACCCTTGGTTTGCTGTAGTAGAGGTTGTCGAATGAATAAAAAGTGATGTTTGTCCTCCCTGTTGTGAAGGTTTGAAGTTCCCGGGTGGCGACGAGCCCACCTGGTACAGGTTGTATAGAGGGATGGACCTGAGGGTTTAACATTTTCTCGTTTTTTGGTTAAAAAATTAGGTAATTGGACTCAACAAGGCTTCGAGGCGGTCCATGGACAATTGGCAGCTACATCCCTGATGGTATTCCAAAATAGAATCGCGGTGGATATGTTGTTGGCTGAACGCGGAGGTGTTTGTGCCATGTTCGGGGAGCAATGTTGTACTTTCATTCCCAATAACACAGCAACTGATGGTAGTCTTACTGTTGCCTTAGAGGGTCTTCGTACACTTAATGAGAAGATGAAGCACCACTCCGGGGTTGACACCTCTATGTGGGACTCTTGGATGGATGCGTTTGGGAAATATAAGATGCTTGTTTCCTCCATACTGGTATCTATATCTGTCTTCACTGCGATACTGGTGCTTTGTGGATGCTGCTGCATTCCATGTATTCGAACGCTGACCACTAGGATCATAACTACTGCTATTGATCCCAACCAGGCAGAGAAGGGACAGATGTTTCCTATGCTTGCCCTGGAGGATGCTGAGCCAGGCTATTGGACTGATGACTAATTAAACGCCATTCATAGCTTTTGTCACGTCTCTTGTGAGACGTGAAGAGGGGGAATCAAAACTTTCTCTCTGAGAAAGTTTCCCTGGTTGTTTACTTTTGCTTTTCTTACTTTTACCTAGTTTATGTCACGTCTCTTAGGAGACGTGAAGAGAGGGAATATGAAACTTTTTCTTCTGGAAAAAGTTTCCCTTCTTGTGCCTGGATTCGCTTAAGGTTATGTCACGTCTCTTGTGAGACGTGAAGAGGGGGAATAAAACTTTCTCTCTGAGAAAGTTTCCCTGGTTGTTTACTTTTGCTTTTCTTACTTTTACCTAGTTTATGTCACGTCTCTTAGGAGACGTGAAGAGAGGGAATATGAAACTTTTTCTTCTGGAAAAAGTTTCCCTTCTTGTGCCTGGATTCGCTTAAAGTTATGTCACGTCTCTTGTGAGACGTGAAGAGGGGGAATAAAACTTTCTCTCTGAGAAAGTTTCCCTGGTTGTTTACTTGTGCTTTTCTTACTTTTACCTAGTTTATGTCACGTCTCTTGTGAGACGTGAAGAGGGGGAATAAAACTTTCTCTCTGAGAAAGTTTCCCTGGTTGTTTACTTTTGCTTTTCTTACTTTTACCTAGTTTATGTCACGTCTCTTAGGAGACGTGAAGAGAGGGAATATGAAACTTTTTCTTCTGGAAAAAGTTTCCCTTCTTGTGCCTGGATTCGCTTAAAGTTATGTCACGTCTCTTGTGAGACGTGAAGAGGGGGAATAAAACTTTCTCTCTGAGAAAGTTTCCCTGGTTGTTTACTTGTGCTTTTCTTACTTTTACCTAGTTTATGTCACGTCTCTTGTGAGACGTGAAGAGGGGGAATAAAACTTTCTCTCTGAGAAAGTTTCCCTGGTTGTTTACTTTTGCTTTTCTTACTTTTACCTAGTTTATGTCACGTCTCTTAGGAGACGTGAAGAGAGGGAATATGAAACTTTTTCTTCTGGAAAAAGTTTCCCTTCTTGTGCCTGGATTCGCTTAAAGTTATGTCACGTCTCTTGTGAGACGTGAAGAGGGGGAATAAAACTTTCTCTCTGAGAAAGTTTCCCTGGTTGTTTACTTGTGCTTTTCTTACTTTTACCTAGTTTATGTCACGTCTCTTTGGAGACGTGAAGAGGGGGATTTGTAATAAATATAATTTATTATAACACAAGCATATTTGCTAATACATTGTTATAACTAACTTCTTTCCAAACAGGGTTTCTCACAAACTCATAGCAGATACGGAGACCCACACACACCCAGAGACAGATGGCTGACACAGGCCTTTTCATAAAGACTGATAAGAAAAGGGGTGCCTGGCACTGAATATCACGAGAAACTGAGACACACACATACCCAAGGACAGAGGGCTGACGTAAACCTTTCATAAACACAGATAAGACAGGAACATCTACGCACACACAAAAACTCCTCTTCAGTCTGAACATTTTACAGAGACACACAGAAATGTCAAAATAGGAACATCTACGCACACACCTAATCTCCTGTTTTAGCTGAACATTTCTGAAGACAAAGAACTCTACTCAGAGCCAATGGGACAGTGATACTGGCCTGAAGGAGACCTCGCCCAACTCATCAGAACCAACCAGAGGACCAGAACTTCCAGACTCAACCTACTTTCTGTACTGTATAAAATGTATATGCACTCTGTTATCTGGGCTTCTTTCGGAGAGTTCCATTTTGAGCTTGATGAAAGGGTCCGTGCACGCTATTTCAGATATCTTTACCTCTGAATAAATTGCATTTAATTAAACCTCATCCACCCTGTCCAGAGTCTCTACTTCGTCTCAGTTCTCCAGTAAACATGTTTTATCAACAATAGCTATGTCAAGAAAACAGAGCAGTGCTTTATTATAGCCATGGTGATTAACTGAACTGCACGGATGGAGTGGACATCACAGAAGATAGGTGTGGTAGTTGCAGCAGCAGAGAAATATTTGGGTCTGAGAGATTTTAGTGCAGAAGATCTACAGGGAGTTTTGAGAGAAGAGGTTCCATCCTCCCAGGCTGATGGCCTGGTGTAGGATCGTTTAGGGCCAAAGTAGTGTGATGGGTGGTGGGTTTTGGGGATAGACATTTGCAGGGTTAGATGGTTGTGCAATTTATAATGTTGCCCTTTCCTTTTTTTGTGATAAATGTGCAATATGCACTCCGACCTCCGAAAGGCAGCAATACTCAACACATTTCTGGTCTGCCAGAAACTCAGACGAAGAAGAAGGTGTTTCGAGGAGGGCGGGATGTGTGCTCGGTATGTTGTTGTTTGATGGTTGCGATGAGCAGCGCAACGTGATGGAGACAACAGTGTGAATGCTTTCCGAACAAACACAGTGGGATATCCCGATGTTTCAGCAGCCTTGCTGGGAATGGTGCAACTTTTCACTACGCAAGCGAACGAGTACGTGACATAATTATGTGAATATCCCCAAATTTAGCAACTGTAGATGGAAATTGGACCTGCAAGCGAGGTTCTGATTTTTCGTATCACACGCAAACTTATCTGAAAATCACTCGCGCTGTCTTTCTACTGTGGTTGAGTTTGAAATGGTGTGGCGTGGGACCTACCCAGACTATCCTCTGACTTTCCATGATTGAAGTGTTTGATATTTTCATACCAGTCGTAAGCCTTTGGTCATTGTTGTAATTCCGAGAGAAATTATGATATTGCTTTCGACTGCAGTTTGCAACAAACACGGATAAGGAGACCAGAAAAAAGTGTCGTGTCGACTTTCTTTGGTGAGCTGTCCAGAGGGCTGTCAAAACTGGAGGGTTTCTGTGATGGTATGCGGTTCGGGATGTTGCCCGTAATGCTGGGGGATGAAAACGGGTGTTGGCTCACAGGAAACGACAGAACACTCAGAAGTTTGCCCACGAGCTAACGTTAGCCTAGCTAACTAGATCTAGTTACTTGGCTGTATTTTATTTTTGTTAGCTGGGTGATTTCAGGTAACATTACCTAACTAGCGTTAGCTAGTTAACGTTTGTTTATTTGGTCATGGTAGGTAGGTAGGTAGGTAGTTAGCTAGTTCAGTTAGCTAGCTAGGGCCAATACTTATTAGCTAAGTATATTTGATTAAACCTTTAGTTGCAAGCGTGCTAGTTGCTAGCTAGTGAAAAGTTTCAAGCATATGAGAAGCTGTCACTGGTAGCTAACTAACGTTACTTAGCTAGTTAGTTTTGTAGCCTAGTAAGATGGATAGCCAAGTAGGTCTGGATGTCATGCTGGAAACGTTTGTGAGCTCGTCATTTAGCTACATACACTCACCATAGCCCGTAAACGAATAAAACCATAGCTAGCTGATAAAACATGAACTCTAAAATGGTAGCAAGCTAACCCTATACTAGCTCCTTTCAACATCATCTGCAAAACATTGAATGTGATCCTATAATCAGACTGATCCCAGATCTGTTTATATTGTTTTGCCAACAACTATTAATTGTCTGTCTGGCATGATAACATAGGAGTTGACTGTATACTCCACACACAGATCTGGGACAAGGCTATAATCAGACAACTATTTTTCCAGTAGATTAACACCACAGTTCTGTTGCTTTCATTTCAGCGGTGCTCCTGGCCCAGGACTGCTTCAACTGTGGAGGGGATCTCACTGAGTGACCATTGATGCAGCAACTCGGGGTGGCTGAGCCTATGCGAGAGTGCGAATACAGCCAGATCAGCACTCGCAGCTCAACCCCGATGGAAACTCCATACAAGAAGAGGACCCCCAAAAAGAGGAAGTGGCAAGCCTTCCCGGGGCGGAATAAATTTTACTGCAATGGGAGGATCATGATGGCCAGACAGACAGGGGTCTTCTACCTCACCCTCGTCCTCATTCTCATCACAAGTGGACTCTTCTTCACTTTTGAGTAAGTAGCTAAAGGTTTTCCCCTATGATCCTTTGGCCCACATTGCCTATGAACAGGGCATTGGGGCTGTAGCTAACAAAGAGCCAGGGTTTTTTGCCCAACCTGTCACTGTTGATTAGCCAGTGGTAGCCTGTATGTGGATGAGACAGGCTCCCTCACTCACTCTTCCTCAAGGTGCTCTTTCACCTTGAGCTGTTACATTGAGCAGCATCTCATCTAGGAGTTGGCAGAGTTGTATAAAGCCTTGTAATTCTGTTAGCTCAGCTTTAATGTTTAGTCTCAGACCTTTTTCTGGAAGTCTCTCAGCAATCAATATGGTGTAGATAATATAGAAGACTTGTCTTAACTCTCATGCATCATTCTTACTGACAGGGACAGCCCACTTGATGTCCTTTGTCTCCTGAGTTACTCATCATGGTAACACCTGTCTGGTTTCCTTTGAAAAGGTGTGGCTGTTCTAGTTTCTGTCATCACAGGGTCTGTGTTTGAATGAATCTATCATACGATACATGTCCATTCATGTAGACTGAATAAACCTGAGGAGGTCATCCTTCCAAATAAATTAATTTCAGTTTAGTTAAAATATTTGTTATAGACAACCTCTCTCTCTCGTTGTTACTGATCACACTTACCAGCTAAGAGATGCTAAACAACTGAGGTTTCTGATGTAGGCGTGCATCTTTCTGTCTCGACCATTTGCTCTTTTTTTTTCTCTCTTGCTCTTTCTTCATTACTTCCTCTCTTGTTCTAGATTTCCCCTGCCTAGACTGGTTTACCCTCTTCTTCTAAAACGTCTCCAGTTGTCAGACGAGCTCATGTTGTTTATTACTATATTTAATGTGGTGAAATGTGGAGCCTGTAAAACCTGAGCAGCAGGCTGTTATACCCACAGACACCACTTCTCCTCTCACACTGTCTGTCCCTGGTTTTAGAACAGTGCCTGCTGCCTGGTTTATCTCAGCAGCACGACAACCTGTGTCCCTCTCATCCATTTTCAGGAGGTTGTAAATTGGCCCTCAGTGACTGCCAGGTCCCATGGAGTACAAAGGGGAGAGCATATATTTAGACACTGAGTGCTATTAGCATGAGGGATGTCTCCGCAGCGCTGTTCTGGATCAGTCAGTCAATCTTTTCCCTGCTTGTCCTGACTAATCACTCATTGTGGTCCAGGAGCCAGACAGTGCTTAGCACAAGAGGCTGCTGAGGGGAGGACGGCTCATAGTAATGGCTGGAATGGAGTGACTGGAATGGTATCAGACACATGGAAACCATGTTTGATGAGTTCAATACCATTCATGTATTCCGTTCCAGCCATTAATATGAGCCCGTCCACCACAACTAAGGTGCCACCCAACCTCCTGTGGTGCTTAGGAAGATAAGTCTGTTTCTAACTCCTACCTTGGATGTTGTTGCTCAATCAGACCGGCAGCTTTTCTCACTGTGTTCCGTATGCATGATCAAGCCCTGGGTGTATTCTGTACAGCGCATTCGTAAAGTATTCAGACCCCTTGACCTTTTCCACATTTTGTTACGTTACAGCCTTATTCTAAAATGGATTAAATATATATATTTTTGTCCTCATCAATCCATACACAATGCCCCATAATGACAAAGCAAAAACAGGTTTTTAGGAATGTTTGCACATTTCACGTTTACATAAGTATTCAGACCCTTTACTCAGTACTTTGTTGAAGAACCTTTCAGCTATTACAGCCTAGAGTCTTCTTGGGTATGACGCATGGCACACCCTTATTTGGGGAGTTTCTCCCATTCTTCTCTGCAGATCATCTCAAGCTCTGTCAGGTTGGATGGGGAGCGTCGCTGCACAGCTATTTTCAGTTCTCTCCAGAGATGTTTGATTGGGTTTAAGTCCGGGCTCTGGCTGGGCCACTCAAAGAGATCCAGAGAATTGTCCCGAAGCCACTCCTGCGTTGTCTTGGCTGTGTTGCTTAGGGCCGTTGTCCTGTTGGAAGGTGAACCTTCGCCCCAGTCTGAGGTCCTGTGTTCTCTGGAGCAGGTTTTCATCAAGGATCTCTCTGTTCTTTGCGCTGTTCATCTTTCCCTCAATCCTGACTAGTCTCTCAGTCCCTGCTGCTGAAAAACATCCCCACAGCATGATGCTGCCACCATCATGCTTCACCGTAGGGATGGTGCCAGGTTTCCTACAGATGTGACGCTTGGCATTCAGGCCAAAGCGTTCAATCATGGTTTCATCAGACCAGAGAATATTGTTTCTCATGGTCTGAGAGTCTTTCTTTCAGCTGCCTTTTGGCAAACCAAGCGGGCTGTCATATGCCTTTTACTGTGGAGTGGCTTCCGTCTAGCCACTCTACCATGAAGGCCTGATTGGTGGAGTGCAACCAGAGATGGTTGTCCTTCTGGAAGTTTCTCCCATCTCCACAGAGGAACTCTGGAACTCTGTCAGAGTGACCATCAGGTTCTTGGTCACCTCCCTGACCAAGGCCTTTCTCCCCTGATAGCTCAGTTTGGCCGGGCGGCCAGCTCTAGGAAGAGTATTGGTGGTTCCAAACTTCTTCCATTTAAGAATGATGAAGGCCACTGTTCTTGGACCTTCAATGCTGCAGACATGTTCTGGTACCCTTCCCCAGATATGTGCCTCGACACAATCCTGTCTTGGAGCTCTATGGACAATTCCTTCAACCTCATGGCTTGGTTTTTGCTCTGATATGCACTGTCAACTGTGGGACCTTATATAAACAGGTGTGTGTCTTTCCAAATTATGTCCAATCAATTGATTTTACCACAGGTGGACTTCAATCAAGTTGTAGAAACATCTCAAGGATGATCAATGGAAACAGGATGCACCTGAGCTCAATTTTGAGTCTCATAGCGAAGGGTCTGAATACTTATGTAATTAAGGTATCTCTTATTTTTTATCAATTTGCAAAAATGTCCAAACCTGTTTTTGCTTTGTCGTCATTATGGGGTATTGTGTGTAGATTGAGGAAAAACATTTATTTAATGAATTGTAGAATAAGGCTGTAATGTAACAATGTGTAAAAAGGGATGGGGTCTGAATACTTTCTGAATGCACTATGTCATATCAATGTTTTTTGTTGTTGCTACATGTAGCCAACTTGTCATGGTCTTCTAAACAACTTTTCTGTGTGTTGTAATTTCTGCAATCCTGACCTGCTGCCAGTTCCATTGCATTAGAAGCCCTCTGCATTATGTGAGAGACGTTGACCTCTTTTCTTCCACCAACCTTTCAGTGAGGCTTGGCAATGTAAACTCACCTCAATGCTGTCACTGTCAGAGCTGCTGTCATAACCCAAGAAAAGTCCTGGTTGAGAGCTTTCATCACAGAAAAAAACCCAGTGCAACCAACCCGATAGCCTACGAGTTATATTCTGGTCAGTGGAGTGCTGTCTGGATATACAGTACCGGTCAAAAGTTTGGACACACCTACTCATTAAAGGGTATTTCTTTATTTTTACTATTTTCTACATTGCAGAATAATAGTGAGGACATCACAACTTTGAAATCACACATGGAATCATGTAGTAACCAAAAAAGTGTTGAACAAATCAAAGTATATTTTAGATTCTTCAAAGTAGCCAACCTTTTTGCATTGATGACAGCTTTGCACACTTGGCATTCTCTCAACCTTCTTCACCTGGAATGCTTTTCCAATAGTATTGAAGGAGTTCCCATATATACTGAGTACTTGTTGGCAGTTGTTCCTTCACTCTGCGGTCCTACTCATCCCAAACCATCTCAATTGGGTTGAGGTCGGGTGATTGTGGAGGCCAGGTCATCTGATGCAGCACTCCATCACTCTCCTTGGTCAAATAGCCCTTACACAGCTTGGAGGTGTGTTGGGTCGTTGTCCTGTTGAAAAACAAATGATAGTCTCACTAAGCCCAATCCAGATGGGATGGCGTATCGCTGTGTTAGCCATGCTGGTTAAGTATGCCTTGAATTCTAAATAAATCGCTGACATTGTCACCAGCAAAGCACTCCCACACCACCTCTGCCATGCTTCACGGTGGGAACCACACATGCAGGGATCATCTGTTCACCTACTTTTCTTCTCACAAAGACGCAACAGTTGGAACCAAAAATCTCATTAGACCAAAGGACAGATTTCCAGCGGTCTAATGTCTGTTGCTTGTGTTTCTTGGCCCTAGCAAATCTCTTCTTCTTATTGGTGTCATTTTAGTAGTGGTTTCTTTGCAGTAATTCGACCATGAAGGCCTGATTCATGCAGTCTCCTCTGAACAGTTGATGTTGAGATCTCTGTGGAGGCAAAAGAAATGCACACCTGTTTAGGCGAGGTGCTGGCTAGCGGAGTAGAACACTTAATAAAGAGAAGGCCACACCTGTTTAGGCGAGGTGCTGGCTAGCGGAGTAGAACACTTAATAAAGAGAAGGCCACACCTGTTTAGGCGAGGTGCTGGCTAGCGGAGTAGAACACTTAATAAAGAGAAGGCCACACACTGCAGGAGCTCCGATGCAATCATTTAAGATCCAACGTTTTGACAGACACGCTGTCTTCATCAGTGTATAATGACAAACACTGCGGGTAACTAGTTTATATAGTGTCAAAGGACACAAACAGGTGTCTGTAATCATGGCCGGATGTGGCCTGACATTATTGGTTAACTCTTCCTTTTTTACTTGAACTCTGTGAAGCATTTATTTGGGCTGCAATTTCTGAGGCTTACAACTCTAATGAACATATCCTCTGCAGCAGAGGTAACTCTGGGTCTTCCTTTCCTGTGGCAGCCCTCATGAGAGCCAGTTTCATCGTAGCGCTTGATGGTTTTTGTGACTGCACTTGAAGAAACTTTCAAAATTCTTAATGTTTCTGGATTGACTGACATTCATGTCTTAAAGTAATGATGGACTGTCGTTTTCTCTTTGCTTATTTGAGCTGTTCTTCCCATAATATGGACTTGGTCTTTTACCAAATAGGGCTTTATTCTGTATATCACCCCTGCCTTGTCACAACACAACTGATTGGCACAAACGCATTAAAAAGGAAATACATTTCACAAATGAACTTTTAACAAGGCACACCAGTTAATTTAAATTCATTCCAGGTGACTACCTAATGAAGCTGGTTGAGAGAATGCCAAGAGTGTGCAAAGCTGTCATCAAGGCAAAGGGTGGCTACTTTGAAGAATCTCAAATATAATATATTTTGATTTGTTTTAACACTTTTATTTGGTTACTACATGATTCCATATGTGTTATTACATAGTGTTGATGTCTTCACTTATTCTACAATGTAGAAAATAGTAAAAAGGAAAAACCTTGAATGAGTAGGTGTGTCAACTTTTGACTGGTGTGTGTATACTGAAAAAAAATGTAAACACAACAATTTTACTGACTTACGGTTCTTATATGGAAATCGGTCAATTTAAATAAATTCATTAGGCCATAATCTATGGATTTCACATGACTGGGAATACAGATATGCATCTGTTGGTCACAGATGCATACATTTTATTTTATTTTAATGGGACTCAGGATCTTGTCGCAGTATCTCTGTATATTGAAATTGCTATCGATTTAAAATGTAATTGTTGTCTGAGCTTACGCCTGCCAATACATAACCCCACCGCCACCATGGGGCACTTTGTTCACAATATTGACATAAGCAAACCGATCGCACACACCACGCCATACATGTGGTCTGCGGTTGGGGGGATGGTTGGACGTTCTGCTAAATTCTTTAAAACAATGGATGCGGATTATGGTAGAGAAACTAACATTTCATTCTCTGGCAACAGCTCTGGTGGACATTCCTGAAGTCACCATGCCACTTGCACGCTCCTTCAACTTGAGACATCTGTGGCATTATGTTGTGTGACACAACTGCACATTTTAGTGGCTTTTATTGGCCCCAGCACAAAGTGCACCTGTGTAATGATCACGCTGTTTCAACATCTCCTTGATATGTCATACCTGTGAGGTGGATGGATTATCTTCGCAAAGGAAAAGTGCTCACCAAGAGGGATGTAAACAAATTTGTGCGCATAATTTGAGAGGAATAATATTTTTGTGCGTATGGAACATTTCTGGGATCTTTAATTTCAGCTCATGAAACATGGGACCAACACTTTACATGTTGCGTTCATATTTTTGTTCAGTATACTGTAGATACAAGCGGCAGAGCCTGGTCCCCACACAAGGACCACCATCCACACACCTGGAGGATACCAGCTGCTTCCTGGTGATAGACACCCCTCAATGCTTCATTTCCTGCCTGCCTGTGTACCCAGTGGAACCACATCCCCCTCTCTGTGTCGCCTGCTGCCTCTGTTTGTTATGACTGCAGGTTTCAGTTCACAGGAACTCTGGAGGATAACAGAGCTCCTATACAGAGAGCGCCGTACTGTTGTCTCCAGGCCATCGGAGTCCTCCTGACTGTCCTCTGTTCAGCTGAGAGGAACCAGCTATCTATCAGACAGCGTGCTAGTCAGTCCAGTCCTCTGCTGTCCTCTAAAGCTAGATTTGCAGTGCATTTCCTACCTTTCACCCTCTGCCAGTCCCAGCTGAGCCCAAGGCATTATGGTAAACGTCTAGCCTAATCCCTATTGATGCCTGCCTGGCTGTCAACGTCTCCTTCATAAACACTGTATCAAGATGGTGTGTTGTCCCTAACACGACTTCTTTAATGATCAGAGCTGGACAGAAGTGTAATAACCAGGAATTCCTCTTCTTGCCCAACAGCAGGGACTTGACTGTCAGTCATTGGCCTTGAACTCTGATGAGAGGTCCTGGTGAGATCAGCCATTGTTCCTCTGCTTTCTCCAGACTTCCTTTCAGTTGGTCTCATGTGGAGAGCCGGGGAGAGAAAGCAGAGATGTACTTATGAAGCAGTAAAGCCTGAGAGGGAGACAGATACAGGGCAGCAGGTAAAGCAGATATCTTCCTCATCCCTCTTTATTGTCCCATCTCAGAGAGATGCTCAGCTATGTATATATGGTGAGCTCTCTTAGTGAATGCCAGACTGAGCTGTTTATTATTCTGTTGTGTTACTCTCTCCCAGACGCCCATGTGTCCTGTTGTTGCAACTTGTACATGTCAACCTTTTCCCCTTGTTTTATCCAGATAAAGGTTTTCAGTAGTACTTTTGAGCAACTATAGTTCATGTTCTTTAAAGTACTATAGGCCTAGTTCCACAGCATTTTCTGTTGTGCAAGGAGATGGTCTGAACTCAGGTCTTTGTCTATGATATTTGTGTGTTCTACACTGAATATAGGCTTAGTTATTAAAGGGCAGCAAGGCCGTAGCACTGCACAAATGAGTTGGAGCTGTGTGCCTGTGTTGATGGTTGGTGGCTCGAAGCTGGGTTTGTTAAGCCGTCTTTTGAACTAAGAAATGTGGACAAAAGGAAAAAGGTGCTGCAAGTTTCGATGCAGATTGTGTCAGGAGGTGTAGCAAATCAGCAGAGACGGCAGGCGATATTCAGTGACTGGAGAACACGAGGAACATCTGCGTAGTTTATGCTGCTCAGACAGGTATGGTTGCTATTAGAAAGGATGCTTTGTTTCTCTCTGTGGATCGTGCAAGACACGGTGATGCAGTTCCCCCTTTGTTTGTTTTCCACATTGTTCTCCAGAATAAAATCGACATCTTGGTCTAACATATGATCTACCACATTTGGCGTGCAAGTCTCTGTATGTAGGGATGAATGTTTAATTTAATGGGGATTTTTGAACGTTGACTCATTTAGGGTGAGTGGGTGGTAGTGGAGCGAGTAGTGCTTTTTGAGGTCTGTTCAATTTATTTAAAAAAAATGTGTTTTCAATTATTTTGGTTGAATGCTGTAACAACACAGAATAAAATAATTAATAAAAGTCCCATGATTGTAGTGACTGCTAGGGCTGGGGGTATGGCCAAAATATCATATCACAGTATTAATAAAGATTTCTGACGGTATTTTATGTTTTTCAATAATAACAGTTCTAAATTTACTTTGAGTAGTCGTAACCCTAGGGTGGCAACACATACACTGATCAAAAATATAAACGCAACATGTAAAGTGTTGGTCCCATATTTCATGAGCTGAAATAAAAATTCTAAAATTTTCCATAAGCACCAAAAACGTATTTCTCTAAAATTGTATGCACAAATTTCTTTACATCCCTGTCCAACCGGCCTCACAACCGCAGACCACGTGTAAACACGCCAACCCAGGACCTCCATCTGGCTTCTTCACCTGTGGGATCGTCTGAGGATTATTTCTGTCTGTACTAAAACCTTTTTGTGGGAAAAACACATTCTGGTTGGGTGGGCCTGACTGCCAAGTGGGTGGGCCTATGCCCATCCATGGCTGCACCCCTGCACGATCATGTGAAATCCATAGATGTAGGGCCTTATGAATTTATTTCAATTGACTGCTTTCCTTATGTACTGTAACTCAGTAAAATCTTTGAAATTGTTTCATATTTTGTCTTTTTGTTCAGTATACATTCTAAGTGATTTAAAAGGGTCTTTATATATTGACTGTTTTATACTGTTCAACTAAACTTGAAGCAAAAATAATTTTCAGGATTAATAATTTCTGTATTTCGTGCACTAATTTGAGATCATTTCCAAGGTGCCATATTTAACCAAATGCGATTTTAGTAAAACACTTGGGTCAACTGTTGGAGTCAAGGAAATATAATTATTATTCTAATTGTATAGTTATAATAGTGTGCACTTTGAATACAGTGTTTGACAACGAATGAAAATGCCAGGGAGGAGTTATTGTGAATGGGTAGGAACTAGTGTTGATAAGCGTGTTTCATAGGGGAAACACTTATGTCCACCACAGCTGTTGCTAGAGAATATAATGTTCATTTTTCTCACGTAAGCCGCCTCCAACGTCATTTTAGAGATTTTGGCTGTACGTCCATCCGGTTTCACAACCACAGACCACGTGTAACCATACCAGCCCAGGACCTCCACATCCGGCTTCTTCAGCTGTGGGATCGTCTTGATTTCCTTCTATGAACTGTAACTCAGTAAAATCATTATAATTGTTGCGTTTTTATATTTTTGTTCAGTATAAATGTAGGGGAAATGTTTAATCAGGTGTGTTATGGTGAGGGTGTGCAGCGTGGCTTTTATGTGGGTGTTGGAAAGCAGGATCTCGTTGTCCACTCACACACCCCTAAGCTCTCCTTTCCATAGTCTAATCCATCTCTGCATCCTGGCTCCTAACGGCTGCAGCTCTCTACTGGCCTGGCTGTGTCTGAGGAGTGAATATACATGGAGGGGAGGGGGGGAACATTCGCAGAGTGTGTGCCTCAGTGCCTGCCTCGTTGACTGGCCTTCATAAACCTCTTTTTAAAGCATGTGATTAGCATTGACTAAAAGCTCAGCAGTTTTCAAATAGTGAGTAAGCTTTGCTGTTAAGTAGGGGAGGCAACGAGAAAGAGATTTTGCCATCAGCACTAAGTTCTTTGAGTCTCCTGATAGAGGAGAGTGGAACAGAAACATTGCCTTGAGGAAAGGAGAGTTAAGGACAACTAAATACTCTTCATCATAGCTCCCTCTTGATGAGACTTTTTCAATGTCAGGCAGTGCCACTACAAATGTGGTTTTAAGTTGCCATCCACAAATAAGGGCCTTATCTGCTTGTACCACTTTTACCACTTCCATTACAGTCTGAGCTCAGAGCTGTACATAACATGTAGGTCTAGATCATTTTTTCAGTCCCCATCATTGCAGGGCATTAGAAACCAACGCAAATAACGTCTACATGATCACACCACCAGTGGAGCTGCTGATCAAAACGCTACTCTCCACATCCACATTAATGCCAGGGCATGCTCATTTGTTTTCTCATCATGCTGAAGTGCTCTGTCATTATGGATATGATCCCGTAGAGCAGCTGTTGCAGCTATGTAACCCTGTGGTGAGTCATCATACTCTCTCATTTGCATGTCCTGCCTGGGACTGAGCAGGTAGCAGTCATGTAGCTATGACGGGATGGCATGTTAACTCAGTGGGGTATGGAATAGGATTCGACTTTCATTTGATATAGCCTTTCAATTGTTGAGTGACAATGTTTTCTGCATTTCTGTGATATAGCTCTTGTTCAAAGCTAAAACTGTGAACAGAGACTGTTTGCAGATAGGTATAGTCAAATTGAACACCCCAGGCAAAGCATTAGTAGCAAATTAGTGTAACTGCCTCCTTCAAAGAATACAGCAGGTCAGAATTCCCCCAGGAAAGAATGTTGGAAATTGTATTTTTTTAAATGACAGTATTACATAGGATACATCCTCTTTGTGTATCTGTATTAGTTCAGTGCTCAGGGAGAAGGTCATATGGTTTGGGGGACTATGCAAAGGCAGAACTCCTGTAACCGTTAAGTCAGTCATCGGGGGCAGCTTAATGATGATGAATTGTGGAAAAAGTTCGGCTGAACCTCTGAAGGCAGCAGCTTGGAGCAGAACAGCCACACCTGCATTTCACACACGCTTTCCTGAGTATAAAGCACACGCTTTTCTGAGACTAAGACCTTGTTGAAAGCTTTTCTGAAGAAGGGGGTTTGTTCTAGGCCTACATGGAGTCAGCAAGAAACCACACCTGCCATTTTGAACAACATACACAATAACCTGCCTTTCACTACATCCCCAACCACAGAAGAGTTCAAATTGCTTTTCATTACTGTACATTTCATAAGCTGAACTTTATTGACACACTTACCTGCATTGCATAACTGGTCATTGAACCAGGATGAAAGGAGGTAGAATACTAACATAAAATATGTTAAAGATCGTCCAGTCACATCTGTGTGTTTACCAAACATTTCCCTTTTTTGAACATGACCTCGCTTCTCGCAGGTCACTCCTTGTCACGCACTTTACTTTCCTGTTTCCGTCTCTTTCCTGCGGATGGCGAGAGGCTAACTCTGTCAGCTAGACTTAGTCCAACCAGGCAGAAATCAAGTTGTGTTCCTTCTCATCCCAACTCCCCCAGGCTGTCACTGACCCTCTGGTCCCCAATATGTGTCACACAGCCTTCTCATTCTACCTATGTCCATTCACTTGGGTGGGGGTAATTGAGTGCATTGCATATGTTGGCGGTTTATACTAACACATTTGGAAGGATTTTCACACACACACACACACACACTTCTGCTCTGCAAAGCTTTGATTGTTGCTCTGCTGGTAGCACATCATGCTACCAGAGGACATGACGACTAATTCATAACAGCTTTCACTGTGCTTGACAGACAAATAATTTCTTCCAGGGTAGGTTCATGCCCTGCCCTTGTGTAGATGCAATTAAGTGCAATGAGAATCCAATTAAACATAATGCTGACAAAGCTCTGAATCCATAGGCTATAGATTAAAAAGTAATGAATACTCTTTGCTAAAGGCCACTAAAGCTGCTGTTTTAATGGTCTACGCGCAGAGAAATTAATGGACCTTTCAGCAATGTTTTTTATCAACTTGCTTAATGGCTAACTAGCCTGCTTAATCATTTTCATTCTGTCCTGCAAATGCAGCATTAGATAAAGCACTTATCTTTCACATAGCAGCTTCTTCTCTTGCACAACATCGTCAACTTCTCATGCAAGCAGCTTTACATAGCTTCCCACTTATGCACATTTTGTCCCCCCCAGGCTGTTTGTAGTAGATCAGAGGGTATTGATCGTCTCTAAAGCCTTTTACAGCCTAGTACTCTAGTTCTGGGGGTTCTAATGATTTGAAACATAGGCACTAGGCAACTGTGAAAGAGCATTGCCACATCTCACAACAAGCTGCTGGGAAGATTTTATTATCATCTATTTAGCAAGAGAGACCTGGCCAAAATAGTAGCACACACAATTTCAAACATTTACAACATAAAACACAAAGCACTCCAGTTTTAAAACCTCAGTTTACACACATTGAACAGGCATATTAGTTTATGGAGAAGTGGTTCAACACCTGTATGTATTGTCCCATCAATTGAAATGGGTTGTTTTACACGGTCCGCCATAGTGCGGCTTTGTAAAATCGAACAAAAATAATTTGAGACGATTTCCTGTACTTTAAGTCCTTTTTGTAGCTCGTTCCAAGTAGAGGGGGACAGAGTACTGGGGAAAAAATGTTTTTACCAAGCTCGGGCCTTACGCCGTATGTCCACCAGATGCGCATGAGCTTTGCCGAATGTTGTTTTTGCCAGATGTCTAGTCCGCATTTTCCATACTTGACACACATGTGCTTCGCAAGCCTGCAGAATGGTTTACAGCATGGAGAAGGTCATTTTGCTACCGGCGCCTCCATGCTAAAAATGCTGCAGGGAGACACATTGCCAATACGATTGGATTACCTGGTCAGTTGAATGGGAAATAATTAGCTGGAAAGTGGGAGCTAGGTGCTGTTCATTTTTTTGGATAAGCTATACAGGAAAGTGGTTAGCTTTGTCGTTAGCTTGACTGTTTATGAACCTCTGCTTGTACCACTGCACGGTAAAGCAACGCATGAGTTGAAAATATTGAATGCATGCAGTACACAGAACGCACCAAAGTCTAGTGCGGCATCCCCAACGCAGCGTTGCAGACTGCTCCATTGACAATGAATGACTTCCGCCGGACCGCGAAGAGTTTGACGCATCTGGTGGACATGCAGTCCTGTGAGCGTAGGCGATAATTGTCAGTAGCCTGCTGGACAATCTAGGTACTCTGGTAAAATGGGAGCCTTCCATTAAGATCTGTGAGAAGTGGTAAATAATGTATAGGGGACGTGATGTCCGTAACCTGTGTCTGGTTATTGTTGCGATTAATCTTCTCTGCTGGAGCCAAAATGAGTGGGAAGACCTTCAGGCACCTCAGAGATAAAAAAATATTGTGCGAGATGCCCCCGGTGATGATGAACTTACTCTCCTGAGTCTTGCTTTTGAACCCGGAACAACAGGACATGGATCTGACACTTCTGACTCACGTTCAGAGTATTTCCAAGAGACTGCTCAAACAGAATCCTGATTGACTGTTAATTTGCTTCCTCTTCCTGTTTCAGAACGGTATTGCTTCCTACTGAAAACAGCACAGATTAATTTTAAATGTAGTGTAGGTTGTAGGAGGGGAAATGGGCTTGGCTCAGATTCAAGCATCTATAGTGTTTTGTTGGCCTTTGACCTCTTAGCTCAAAACGTGAAGCTCAAATCACTGTGTTCATTATGTTAGTTTTAGTAATGAGAAAGTTCATACATTTTTTGTCCTTTGATTCATTACCCAACTATTTGTTTAAATTGCAGAGGGGTGGTGTGTTCCTATAGTCTCATCTGTGTTTATGTGGTGATGACAGTGAGTTAACTGGAATATTGAGTGGCGATTTAGTGTTAGGCATACCATTAGCCTAGACAAGGAGTGTTGAACTGTCTATCTAGGCCATAGGCTGATCTGAAGCAGTGTTGGTGTTTTTGACTGATGGGCTGATGTCACTTCTGTAGAACTTCAGTGCTTCAACATGATGGCACCACATGTGGAGGTTCCTCTAGTGAAATGCAGGAAACAGTCTGCTTGTGGTAAACATACAATGGAGTCAAGATGTCACACATGGAATGTAAAATGCATGTTTATGTCTGAGAGACGCAATTGAAACTTAAAAAAAAATTGAAAGTGATGGCAAGCTCCGAAACTCAAACTCCCCATATGGTACGCAGCACTGCATAATCCTAACCCACAACATCCTCCATGGATTTGTACAGTCTGCTTTAATTCTGGATAGCCTTTTTTGATTGTCATCCTCATGCATTGAAAAGAGAGAGGCCTCCATAACAATTAGGCCAAACCTCCAGATTGAGCATTGGTTCACCTCACCAGCTACCAGCCCTCGCAGTGGGCTCTGAGGGAAGAGAGCGGTGCGATCAGAGAAAGAGCTGGAGAACGTGCAAGCTGAGAGGGGTCTGTGGGTGTAATTTTTCTGGTGGTACGCTGTTCATTTGAGACTAATCGTTTCGGGAATGGAATATTTCCCTACTGATAAAGTAGGTCAGTGCTATAATACCCAATGGATAAACTCAGAGGGGGGGAGACGGCAGTTTGACCCTTAAGCCGAGAGAGGTGGAAAACCAGTTATAAAACAAGGAAAAAGAGCTGCTGTGGCAGGGCAGGGGAAATTGACGAGACATAGCTGAGGCTTGGTGCACCATGCTTGGAGGGAGATGTGGTACATCGTACCCCGGAATCTGACTCCAGGTAACAACCTGTCCAAAGAGTGTCAGAAGACACCGGGTCTGACCCCGCTGCAGTTTGCCATCAGATCTCCTGAAACCCGATTTTAATGATGCCTGAAATCACTGTTTTATTTGCTTTTGTGAGGTCTCTTAAGAACTTGGAAGGGTGGGCAAAGGATTTAGTGACACTGCCTTGAGCTACTCTGTGTTACTCTTTGTGTTATTTTGGGTGACGGGGTGGCCTAGCTATGCTGTAACTGCAGTCCCGGATAGGGCTGTTGCAGTGACTGTATTATCGCCACAGTCATGACTGCAACAAAATTCCACATGACAGTTGAGTCACTGTAATCTCCTGTTATGTAGTCTGGACATGTGCTGGTAGTACCCAACTCGCAAACTACCATCAGGTCCTAATGGCCTGGTACTCAGGGTTATATTGTCCCTCCATCAGGTCCTAATGGCCTGGTACTCAGGGTTCTATTGTCTCTCCATCAGGTCCTAATGGCCTGGTACTCAGGGTTCTCCATCAGGTCCTAATGGCCTGGTACTCAGGGTTCTCCATCAGGTCCTAATGGCCTGGTACTCAGGGTTCTATTGTCCCTCCATCAGGTCCTAATGGCCTGGTACTCAGGGTTCTATTGTCCCTCTAACCACTCTAACATCAATGCAAATGCAATCGAAAATCACATCAAACACTGGTCATCAAAACAGTATCATGCTTTTAAAACTCACCTCTCTGTCATGATCAATTTGAAGAAAGAAGTTCAACAGCAGGTTGAAACTGAGTGTAAAACATGGTTGTTGTGTAGATTGTTTGAAATCCATATACATATTTGAGCTTATGCATACGCTTATAAGCCCAAGCCCCCCCACCCATTTTTTTATTTTATTAAAATGATTGCCGTTATACAATACATAGCCTTTCACTTATTACGCATGGCAGCAAAACATAAACCAAAACTGATTTAAGATGTATTTGGTACATAATTGATCTAACCTATACTCCAAAAGTAAATCGTTTTTAGTCATTGCCTTTGTGTGTACTGTATTATTATGCATACTGGATGGACTTATGCTATCCTCCAAAATGTCTATCCACGAGTCTGGGAGAGAACTTAGAGCCCTAGGCGATGCAGTTGGTTCATTGATTATGCAGGGCGATTTTGAATAGCCTAGTAATAGGGATGTTAAATATTTTCATAATTAATTGGGTGACATTAACTTTAGCTATACAGAACATCTCACCACCATCTGTTTCCATCTCCTCCTCGCTCTCTTTTATTCCTTTCTCCAGCGTGCAGAGGGGCTGTCGACAGTTTAGTGAAATGTATGTTTCGTTGCGAGAAAAAAAAGAAGATTACTATTGATGTTCCTGAACAGATTTCACTTGGTTTCCCAAATGAAGCACTGGGTAGCTGCAGGAACAAGGTTGGAGAGCCCATGGCATACAGAGTTTGGGCGGAATATCACCTGTCACGCAGCGAAAGCATGCTCCTCAAACAGTGGTTAATGCCTGGAGTGAAATAAATGTTTTTATATTCATTTGTCAGCTTGTTCATATTAGGCACATGGTCTGCTATAAAACCGAAGGAGCCTGACAGGCATTTTTTTTTTTACGGACCTGCGAGAAAGCACGGCCTCCATTTGCTATTCGAGGGCATACAGATTAGAGGTCGACCGATTTTTAATCGGCATGGGTGATTTAATTAGGGCTGATTTCAAGTTTTCATAACAATCGGTAATCGGCCTTTTTGGATGTCGATTATGGCCGATTACATTGCAATCCACGAGGAGACTGCGTGGCAGGCTGACCACCTGTTATGCGAGTGCAGCATCAAAATTACCTTGTGGCTGCAAGGAGCCAAGGTGTAAGTTGCTAGCTAGCATAAAACATATCTTTATATAAAGCAATTAATCTTCACAATCACTAGTTAACTACACATGGTTGATGATATTACTTGGTTAACTAGCTTGTCCTGCGTTGCATATAATCAATGCGGTGCCTGTTCATTTACCATCGAATCACAGCCTACTTCAACTTCGCCAAACGGGTGATGATTTAAGAAAAGCACATTTGTGCAAAAAAGCACAATCGTTGCACCAATGTACCTAACCATGAACATCAATGCCTTTCTTAAAATCAATACACAGAAGTATGTTTTTTTTTTTTAAACCTACATATTTAGTTAAAATGAATGCATGTTAGGAGTCAATATTAACTAGGGAAATTGTCACTTGCGTTCTGTGCAAGCAGAGTCAGGGCATATGCAGCAGTTTGGGCCGCCTGGCTCGTTGCCAACTGTGTGAAGACCATTTATTCCTAACAAAGATCGTAATTCATTTGCCAGAATTTTACATAATTATGACATAACATTGAAGGTTGTGCAATGTAACAGCAATATTTAGACTTAGGGTTGCCACCCGTTCGATAAAATACGGAATGGTTCTGTATTTAACTGAAAGAATAAACGTTTTGTTTTCAAAATGATAGTTTCCAGATTTTACCATATTAATGACCAAAGGCTCGTATTTCTGTGTGTTTTATTATAATTAATAACTGTAGAAAATAGTCAAATGAAGAAAAACCCTTGAATGAGTAGGCGTTCTAAAACTTTTGACCGGTCGTGTATATTCTTCTTACTATAAAATAATGGTATGAGACTTATAAGCATATCTTGTCTGCTAAATGAACAAGCCTACAGCCTATGGCATGGTACATAACCAGATAACATACAGTAGGCCTACTCATATTCTATTCTTCTGAAATACATTTTCTTTATATCATAATGTTTCTTTAGACCTGACGAAAATAAATACATTTATTTTGATGGTGTATATTCAATTGACGTATTAGATTTTTTTTAAATGTAGATGTTGCAAAGGTGCACATCAGAGTCTTGTATGCATGGAGGCCTGGAGATAATTAACAAATACGTTTAGTAACGATCAATTACCGTGAGACCAGTCTTTTCCATGACAATACCCGTCTGACAAAATTTTATGACCCTAGTCCCGGACTGAGTCATCCATATGCTTGGTAGAGAATGCCAACATGGACTAACCTTCTGGGTCACCATACAGTGGGGAGAACAAGTATTTGATACACTGCCGATTTTGCAGGTTTTCCTACTTACAAAGCATGTAGAGGTCTGTAATTTTTATCATAGGTACACTTCAACTATGAGAGACAGAATCTATAACAAAAATCCAGAAAATCACATTGTATGATTTTTAAGTAATTAATTAGCATTTTATTGCATGACATAAGTATTTGATACATCAGAAAAGCAGAACTTAATATTTGGTACAGAAACCTTTGTTTGCAATTACAGAGATCATACGTTTCCTGTAGTTCTTGACCAGGTTTGCACACACTGCAGCAGGGATTTTGGCCCACTCCTCCATACAGACCTTCTCCAGATCCTTCAGGTTTCGGGGCTGTCGCTGGGCAATACGGACTTTCAGCTCCCTCCAAAGATTTTCTATTGGGTTCAGCTCTGGAGACTGGCTAGGCCACTCCAGGACCTTGAGATGCTTCTTACGGAGCCACTCCTTAGTTGTCCTGGCTGTGTGTTTCGGGTCATTGTCATGCTGGAAGACCCAGCCACAACCCATCTTCAATGCTCTTACTGAGGGAAGGAGGTTGTAGGCCAAGATCTCGCGATACATGGCCCCATCCATCCTCCCCTCAATACGGTGCAGTCGTCCTGTCCCCTTTGCAGAAAAGCATCCCCAAAGAATGATGTTTCCACCTCCATGCTTCACGGTTGGGATGGTGTTCTTGGGGTTGTACTCATCCTTCTTCTTCCTCCAAACACGGCGAGTGGAGTTTAGACCAAAAAGCTCTATTTTTGTCTCATCAGACCACATGACCTTCTCCCATTCCTCCTCTGGATCATCCAGATGGTCATTGGCAAACTTCAGACGGGCCTGGACATGCGCTGGCTTGAGCAGGGGGACCTTGCGTGCGCTGCAGGATTTTAATCGATGACGGCGTAGTGTGTTACTAATGGTTTTCTTTGAGACTGTGGTCCCAGCTCTCTTCAGGTCATTGACCAGGTCCTGCCGTGTAGTTCTGGGCTGATCCCTCACCTTCCTCATGATCATTGATGCCCCACGAGGTGAGATCTTGCATGGAGCCCCAGACCGAGGGTGATTGACCGTCATCTTGAACTTCTTCCATTTTCTAATAATTGCGCCAACAGTTGTTGCCTTCTCACCAAGCTGATTGCCTATTGTCCTGTAGCCCATCCCAGCCTTGTGCAGGTCTACAATTTTAACCCTGATGTCCTTACACAGCTCTCTGGTCTTGGCCATTGTGGAGAGGTTGGAGTCTGTTTGATTGAGTGTGTGGACAGGTGTCTTTTATACAGGTAGTTCAAACAGGTGCAGTTAATACAGGTAATGAGTGGAGAACAGGAGGGCTTCTTAAAGAAAAACGAACAGGCCTGTGAGAGCCGGAATTCTTACTGGTTGGTAGGTGATCAAATACTTATGTCATGCAATAAAATGCAAATGAATTACTTAAAAATCATATAATGTGATTTTCTGGATTTTTGTTTTAGATTCCGTCTCTCACAGTTGAAGTGTACCTATGATAAAAATTACAGACCTCTACATGCTTTGTAAATAGGAAAACCTGCAAAATCGGCAGTGTATCAAATACTTGTTCTCCCCACTGTAGTTGCAAATACTATGCTATTCCACCATAGATGTGTTCTAATTCAAATCAAATCAAATTTTATTAGTCACATACACATGGTTAGCAGATGTTAATGCGAGTGTAGCGAAATGCTTGTGCTTCTAGTTCCGACAATGCAGTAATAACCAACAAGTAATCTAACCTAACAATTCCACAACTACTACCTTATACACACACACAAGTGTAAAGGGATAAAGAATATGTACATAAAGATATATGAATGAGTGGTGGTACAGAACGGCATGGCAAGATGCAGTAGATGGTATAGAGTACGGTATATACATATGAGATGAGTACTGTAGGGTATGTAAACATAAAGTGGCATAGTTTAAAGTGGCTAGTGGTACATGTATTACATAAAGATGGCAAGATGCAGTAGATGATATAGAGTACAGTATATACATATGAGATGGGTAATGTAGGGTATGTAAACATTATATTAAGTGGCATTGTTTAAAGTGGCTAGTGGTACATTTTTACATAAATTTCCATCAATTCCCATTTTTAAAGTGGCTGGAGTTGAGTCAGTATGTTGGCAGCGGCCGCTAAATGTTAGTGGTGGCTGTTTAACAGTCTGATGGCCTTGAGATAGAAGCTGTTTTTCAGTCTCTCGGTCCCTGCTTTGATGCACCTGTACTGACCTCGCCTTCTGGATGATAGCGGGGTGAACAGGCAGTGGCTTGGGTGGTTGTTGTCCTTGATGATCTTTATGGCCTTCCTGTGACATCGGGTGGTGTAGGTGTCCTGGAGGGCAGGTAGTTTGCCCCCGGTGATGCGTTCTGCAGACCTCACTACCCTCTGGAGAGCCTTACGGTTGTGGGCGGAGCAGTTGCCGTACCAGGCGGTGATACAGCCCGACAGGATGCTCTCGATTGTGCATCTGTAGAAGTTTGTGAGTGCTTTTGGTGACAAGCCGAATTTCTTCAGCCTCCTGAGGTTGAAGAGGCGCTGCTGCGCCTTCTTCACAACGCTGTCTGTGTGGGTGGACCAATTCAGTTTGTCCGTGATGTGTACACCGAGGAACTTAAAACTTTCCACCTTCTCCACTACTGACCCGTCGATGTGGATAGGGGGGTGCTCCCTCTGCTGTTTCCTGAAGTCCACAATCATCTCCTTTGTTTTGTTGACGTTGAGTGTGAGGTTATTTTCCTGACACCACACTCCGAGGGCCCTCACCTCCTCCCTGTAGGCCGTCTCGTCGTTGTTGGTAATCAAGCCTACCACTGTAGTGTCATCCGCAAACTTGATGATTGAGTTGGAGGCGTGCATGGCCACGCAGTCGTGGGTGAACAGGGAGTACAGGAGAGGGCTCAGAACGCACCCTTGTGGGGCCCCAGTGTTGAGGATCAGCGGGGTGGAGATGTTGTTACCTACCCTCACCACCTGGGGGCGGCCCGTCAGGAAGTCCAGGACCCAGTTGCACAGGGCGGGGTCGAGACCCAGGGTCTCGAGCTTGATGACGAGTTTGGAGGGTACTATGGTGTTAAATGCTGAGCTGTAATCGATGAACAGCATTCTCACATGGGTATTCCTCTTGTCCAGATGGGTTAGGGCAGTGTGCAGTGTGGTTGCGATTGCGTCGTCTGTGGACCTATTGGGTCGGTAAGCAAATTGGAGTGGGTCTAGGGTGTCCGGTAGGGTGGAGGTGATATGGTCCTTGACTAGTCTCTCAAAGCACTTCATGATGACGGAAGTGAGTGCTACGGGGCGGTAGTCGTTTAGCTCAGTTACCTTAGCTTTCTTGGGAACAGGAACAATGGTGGCCCTCTTGAAGCATGTGGGAACAGCAGACTGGGATAAGGATTGATTGAATATGTCCGTAAACACACCAGCCAGCTGGTCTGCGCATGCTCTGAGGACGCGGCTGGGAATGCCGTCTGGGCCTGCAGCCTTGCGAGGGTTAACACGTTTAAATGTTTTACTCACCTCGGCTGCAGTGAAGGAGAGCCCGCAGGTTTTGGTAGGGGGCCGTGTCAGTGGCACTGTATTGTCCTCAAAGCGGGCAAAAAAGTTGTTTAGCCTGTCTGGGAGCAAGACATCCTGGTCCGCGACGGGGCTGGTTTTCTTTTTGTAATCCGTGATTGACTGTAGACCCTGCCACATACCTCTTGTGTCTGAGCTGGATTGTAATTGTAATTGGATACATGCTGGTGAGGGGATGGACGGTCTCTACACCATGCAAACCATAACAAGACTGAAATGTCAAGACCGGCATTGTCTGCAAATGGCAGTGCACTGTCTCTTTATGACTTCAGCATGTGTATGAAGGCTCCATTCTCCATTTGACAATAAAAGTCCATATGTTCCATTCAGTCAGCATATATAGTATTCTGCCATGGACTGTCAATTCATAAATAACATTGCTGTAAAATAGTCATTCAAGTTGTATAATAGGTCACACAAGTGGTTACATGAACATGTCAGAGGACTTATCACAACTGCATGCACTAGGATTTCTACTAGATAGCACAACCACAAAGTCAAAAATGTTAATTTAAGGGTACGGTTAGGCGTAAGGTTATCAGTGTGGTTACGGTTAAGAGTTAAATCACATTTTTAAGAATATCAATTGTATAAATAGGCAGGGTTTATAACTTTGTGGTTTATGGTAACTAGTGACGACAATGTACTAGGCTACATACACGACTAGTGAGTGTTTTTCTTGACCCAATCTCTCAGCCGGAATGAGCTCTTAGGCCAGGCCCCCTAGAGACAACTTGTCTACACTGCCGTCGTTCAACCCAGTGGGACATCTACTGTGTCAGCACACCCACACCTGTCGAGTCCTGCACGGAGTCCTGCACAATTCAGTTTTTTGAAGCCGCACCCACCCCACGCCTGTAACATCAATTCTGAGCCTCATCCGACATCACGATAGATTTTTCTTCACAACCCGACCCACCCACATAGAATTGTTCCGAGAGCCCATCCGTGACCTGACAAATAACATACGTTTATGTAATTGTTTTTATGACTCCAGAGTAGTACAGTCGTGGCCAAAAGTTGAGAATGACACATATTCATTTCCACAAAGTTTGCTGCTTCAGTGTCTTTAGATATTTTTGTCAGATGTTACTATGGAATACTGAAGTATAATTACAAGCATTTCATAAGTGTCAAAGGCTTTTATGGACAATTACACGAAGTTGATGCAGAGTCAATATTTGCGGTGTTGACCCTTCTTTTTCTAAGACCTCTGCAATCCGCCCTGGCATGCTGTCAATTAACTTCTGGGCCACATCCTGACTGATGGCAGCCCATTCTTGCATAATCAATGCTTGGAGTTTGTCAGAATTTGTGGGTTTTTGTTTGTCCACCCGCCTATTGAGGATTGACCAGAAGTTCTCAATGGGATTATGGTCTGGGGAGTTTGCTGGCCATGGACCCAAAATATCAATGTTTTGTTCCCCGAGCCACTTAGTTATCACTTTTGCCTTATGGCAAGGTGCTCCATCATGCAGGAAAAGGCATTGTTGGTCACCAAACTGTTCCTGGATGGTTGGGAGAAGTTGCTCTCGGAGGATGTGTTGGTACCATTCTTTATTCATGGCTGTGTTCTTAGGCAAAATTGTGAGTGAGCCCACTCCCTTGGCTGAGAAGAAATCCCACACATGAATGGTCTCAGGATGCTTTACTGTTGGCATGACACAGGACTGATGGTAGCGCTCACCTTGTCTTCTCCGGACAAGCTTTTTTCCGGATTCCCCAAACAATCGGAAAGGGGATTCATCAGAGAAAATGACTTTACCCCAGTTCTCAGCAGTCCAATCCCTGTCCCTTTTGCAGAATATCAGTCTGTCCCTGATCTTTTTCCTGGAGAGAAGTGGCTTCTTTGCTGCCCTTCTTGACACCAGGCTATCCTCCAAAAGTCTTCGCCTCACTGTGCATGCAGATGCACTCACACCTGCCTGCTGCCATTCCTGAGCAAGCTCTGTACTGGTGGTGCCCCGATCCCGCAGCTGAATCAACTTTAGGAGACGGTCCTGGGGCTTGCTGGACTTTCTTGGGTGCCCTGAAGCCTTCTTCACAACAATTGAACCGCTCTCCTTGAAGTTCTTGATGATCTGATAAATGGTTGATTTAGGTGCAATCTTACTGGCAGCAATCTCCTTGCCTGTGAAGCCCTTTTTGTGCAAAGCAATGATGAGAGCACGTGTTTCCTTGCAGGTAACCATGTTTGACAGAGGAAGAACAATGATTCCAAGCACCATCCTCCTTTTGAAGCTTCCAGTCTGTTATTCGAACTCAATCAGCATGACAGAGTGATCTCCAGCCTGGTCCTCATCAACACTCACACCTGTGTTAACGAGAGAATCACTGACATGATGTCAGCTGGTCCTTTTGTGGCAGGGCTGAAATGCAGTGGAAATGTTTTTGGGGGATTCAGTTCATTTGAATGGCAAAGAGGGACTTTGAAATTCATCTGATAACTCTTCATAACATTCTGGAGTATATGCAAATTGCCATCATACAAACTGAGGCAGCAGACTTAACTCAAATTAATATTTGTGTAATTCTCAACTTTTGGCCACGACTGTAGGCTATTAGGCTTATCCCATTCCCTGCATTAATTAATTTGTCTGCATGTCTATTCAACATTTGGATGAGAGGAAACCATGCCATGACTGAAGAACGATAGGCCTGTCTTATTTTCACGATTCGGCACATTGACAACTCAAATTGCTTTGGAAAGAAAGCCTTGTTACCTAATGAAAGCCTATAGCTGACATAACAAAACAATACCTTTACCTGAACCTACCTGACGAGCTAAATCACTTATATGCTCGCTTCGAGGCAAGCAACACTGAGGCATTCATGAGAGCATCAGCTGTTTCGGACGACTGTGTGATCACACTCTCCGTAGCCGACGTGAGTAAGAACTTTAAACAGGTCATCATACACAAGGCTGCGGGGCCAGACAGATTACCAGGACGTGTGCTCTGGGCATGTGCTGACCGACTGGCAGGTGTCTTCACTGACATTTTCAACATGTCCCTGATTGAGTCTGTAATGCCAACATGTTTCAAGCAGACCACCATAGTCCCTGTGCCCAAGAACACAAAGGCAACCTGCCTAAATGACTACAGACCCGTAGCACTCACGTCCGTAGCCATGAAGTGCTTTGAAAGGCTGGTAATGGCTCACATCAACACCATTATCCCAGAAACCCAAGACCCACTCCAATTTGCATACCGCCCAAACAGATCCACAATCTCATTTGCACTCCACACTGCCCTTTCCCACCTGGAGAAAAGGAACACTTATATGAGAATGCTATTCATTGACTACAGCTCAGCGTTCAACACCATAGTACCCTCAAAGCTCATCACTAAGCTAAGGATCCTGGGACTAAACACCTCCCTCTGCAACTGTATCCTGGACTTCCTGACGGGCCGCCCCAGGTGGTGAGGGTAGGTAGCAACACATCTGCCACGCTGATCCTCAACACTGGAGCTCCCCAGGGGTGTGTGCTCAGTCCCCTCCTGTACTCCCTGTTCACCCACGACTGCATGGCCAGGCACGACTCCAACACCATCATTAAGTTTGCAAACGACACAACAGTGGTAGGCCTGATCACTGGCAACGACGACACAGCCTATGGGGAGGAGGTCAGAATAACAACCTATCCCTCAACGTAACCAAGACTAAGGAGATGATTGTGGACTACAGGAAAAGGAGGACCGAGCACGCCCCCATTCTCATCGACGGGGCTGTAGTGGAGCAGGTTGAGAGCTTCAAGTTCCTTGGCGTCCACATCACCAACAATCTAGAATGGTCCAAACACACCAAGACAGTTGTGAAGAGGGCACGACAAAGCCTATTCACCCTCAGGAAACTAAAAAGATTTGGCATGGGTCCTGAGATCCTGAAAAGGTTCTTCAGCTGCAACATCGAGAGCATCCTGACTGGTTGCATCACTGCCTGGTACGGCAATTGCTCGGCCTCCGACCGCGAGGCACTACAAAGGGTAGTGCGTACGGCCCAGTACATCACTGGGGCTAAGCTGCCTGCCATCCAGGACCCCTACACCAGGCGGTGTCAGAGGAAGGCCGTAAAAATTGTCAAAGACCCCAGCCACCCCATTCATAGACTGTTCTCTCTACTACCGCATGGCAAGCCGTACCGGAGTGCCAAGTCTAGGACAAAAAGGCTTCTCAACAGTTTTTACCCCCAAGCCATAAGACTCCTGAACACGTAATCAAATGGCTACTCGGACTATTTGCGTTGTGTGCCCAACCCCACCAACCCCTCTTTTACGCTGCTGCTACTCTCTGTTTATCATACATGTATAGTCACTTTAATTATACATTCATGTACATACTACCTCAATTGGCCCGAACAAACAGTGCTCCCGCACATTGGCTAACCGGGCTATCTGCATTGTGTTAATTTTCACTGTCTTTTTGCTGTTGTCTTATTTCTTTACTTACCTATTGTTCACCTAATACCTTTTTTGTACTATTGGTTAGAGCCTGTAAGTAAGCATTTCACTGTCGCACGTGACAAATTGATTTGATGATTTGATTTGACATTCAATATTGTTTAGATGGTCAAATATTTAATTGAAACTTAAAAAATACATTTTCAAAATCGAATAGTCTATAGGCTGCAAAAATAGCTTACGTTTATTTAGTAGGCTAATAGCTACTCAAAGGTTTACCAGCCGCACAGGTTTAAACTTTATATGACCGCTGTATAGTCTAAATGAATGAAAGCCTGAATGAATGTAATAACTGATAATTCAGTAAACTAACACCTGCTTGCACTTCTCCAGGCTGTGTATCCATTTACCAGGCTGTTGTCCTTGTCCAGGATGACTCCAAAATCCTTCTAAACTGGGGATTTGACGTGCGCAGCATCTGTTTCCACAATGGTGTATTTCACCATCATAACCTTTTTTCTTTCTTCTGTTAGAAAGCTAGGAATCAAGGAAAATAAGCTTGGCAACACATTGTCATGAGGTGAAGGGAATTTTTCCCTTCAAATGGGCAAATTTAAATGTTTCAGCTCCACACATAGGCCTACCAATGGACTGTTCCCTGTTCCTTTTTCTTGCTGCGTGGCTGGGAGCCTAGGCTGTGTCTGCCTCACTGCTCACAGCCTAATGGAATTCGCAACATAATTCAACACAACTAGCTTCTGGGTTTGTCAAACAAATATTTTGATTTTAAAACGACCTGCAAAATAATTGTTCTGAACCGCGAGCCGGCCCGCAGGTTGAAATGTTATTAATTCCACCTGCCAGCTGATTTTATTTGTTACATTTTTTTGGGGGGGTGGTCACCCACGGTTCCCTGTGGTTATCTAACTTGATGCAGGACTCTACTCTACATCTCCTTTTGGAGATATTTGATACACGACTGGAATGTGATGTGAACACAAGCCCTAGAAGAGGAGGTAGTTTGCTGCTTTGGTCAAAATGGACCAACTGCTTCACTTACGGTCTTTGCTATCGCTGACCTCTGTGCACACTGATCACATAGGCCAAGAAACAAGTTAACCCTTTCCTGCACAGAAAGTGACTCAGTTTGTTTATTTTGTATTCTCTGTTTTGATTTGTCAGTCATAACTTCATGCAGGGCAGAACATTTTCCCACGGTTGGATTTTTTAAATTTCTATTCACAGAGCGCTCATGTAGAGAAATACAGGAACTTTGGATATATCCAATAACTTTGAATATTATTTTCTTTATTCTTGTTATGAGAATCCAAATTCAGTAGGCCTAGTTTGCGTGAGACAGTGGACCTTTATCACGATCATTGTTCTTGTTTGAAATGTCCTGGACCAGTGCAAACCTAGAATGATATTAGAAGCAGCACAGTGAGAGAGTTATAGAGACATGTTTAGATTTCAGTCTAAAGCTTTCAACATGGGCTAATTCAGCCTGCTCTGAGAACCTGATCACTTTAAGGAACGTAAGCTGGGTGGGGTTCTGGCATATTACCCTTAGGCTACATCATACATTAACCCATGCACAAATACACAAAACAACTCAGTCGATGATCGTCAGACTGCAGAAATGTTTATCAGATTTCTGTGTACTGTGTAATGACATGTGGCAGGGGAAAAGTAACTCAATTCACTTTGTGCTAAACCACAGAAAAAAACATGTCTTGAAAACTGAGAAGAGGAAAGTTATGCCAAGAGACAACAGAAGTTATAAAAGACATCCCCCACCCACATATCAAGCCAAATTGTCTCCCTACGCTGTAATGACTTCCATCTTGTTTGCTGCCACAATTTCGATATCAAAGCGAAAGCTGAATTCAGACTCCTCTATAACTTGATGGTTTGTTGGAATGAAAAGGATTTGAATATATTTCATCATACACTCTCCATCATACCTCTTTTTACCCGTCTTTCTCTTCTTTCATGTTGCTGTCAGTTTACTCGGTTCACTTGTGTGGTTGTTTCCACAGTAACCACTTTCCCTCTGAAAATTCCCCATGATTGACAGTGAATAGTGTCCGTCTCCATGGCAACAATAGGCTAACCCTTTCAAAGTCCAGGTTTATTTTCATAGTTTGTCACTGAACTGAAATATAAGGAATGGTGGAGAACTGTCCCATTTAAAAAAAAAAAGAATGTCCCACTACAAAGGTCATGGCCTCATCAGTCACCCCCTATGCCATTTCGATTAGCCAATTCTTCAGAAAGATGACCACATCAATGTGTCCAAGGCTACAAATTGAAAGTCTTGAGTCTTGAAATTGGTGCAGTAGATGTAGATCCATGTCTGTGGGGAAAGTAAAGGCCTGATGTAGCAGGGTCTGCCCTCCTTAATGGCCTCAGCTTGGAATCTGTCCATCTCCATCACCCTGTCACTCCTTAACACACTGTGACCTGACTCTTTCGCCATTACATGTGGCTTGTCTCCCAGCGGCAGAGGCAGTAGTTATCGGCGCATTCGGGAAGCACACTCCTTTAGTGTCTGTCAGTAAACTTTGCATTTAGTCTACACAGTCAGGAGGGCGTCCATGGGTTGAGATATTGGATGATGTACACTGCTCAAAAAAATAAAGGGAACACTAAAATAACACATCCTAGATCTGAATGAATGAAATATTCTTATTAAATACTTTTTTCTTTACATAGTTGAATGTGCTGACAACAAAATCACACAAAAATTATCAATGGAAATCAAATTTATCAACCCATGGAGGTCTGGATTTGGAGTCACACTCAAAATTAAAGTGGAAAACCCCACTACAGGCTGATCCAACTTTGATGTAATGTCCTTTTAAAACAAGTCAAAATGAGGCTCAGTAGTGTGTGTGGCCTTCACGTGCCTGTATGACCTCCCTACAACGCCTGGGCATGCTCCTGATGAGGTGGCGGATGGTCTCCTGAGGGATCTCCTCCCAGACCTGGACTAAAGCATCCGCCAACTCCTGGACAGTCTGTGGTGCAACGTGGCGTTGGTGGATGGAGCGAGACATGATGTCCCAGATGTGCTCAATTGGAATCAGGTCTGGGGAACGGGCGGGCCAGTCCATAGCATCAATGCCTTCCTCTTGCAGGAACTGCTGACACACTCCAGCCACATGAGCTCTAGCATTGTCTTGCATTAGGAGGAACCCAGGGCCAACCGCACCAGCATATGGTTTCACAAGGGGTCTGAGGATCTCATCTCGGTACCTAATGGCAGTCAGGCTACCTCTGGCGAGCACATGGAGGGCTGTGTGGCACCCCAAAGAAATGCCACCCCACACCATGACTGACCCACCACCAAACCGGTCATGCTGGAGGATGTTGCAGGCAGCAGAACGTTCTCCACGGCGTCTCCAGACTCTGTCACGTCTGTCACATGTGCTCAGTGTGAACCTGCTTTCATCTGTGAAGAGCACAGGGCGCCAATCTTGGTGTTCTCTGGCAAATGCCAAATGTCCTGCACGGTGTTGGGCTGTAAGCACAACCCCCACCTGTGGACGTCGGGCCCTCATACCACCCTCATGGAGTCTGTTTCTGACCGTTTGAGCAGACACCTGCTGGAGGTCATTTTGTAGGGCTCTGGGAGTGCTCCTCCTGCTCCTCCTTGCACAAAGGCGGAGGTAGCGGTCCTGCTGCTGGGTTGTTGCCCTCCTACGGCCTCCTCCACGTCTCCTGATGTACTGGCCTGTCTCCTGGTAGCGCCTCCATGCTCTGGACACTACGCTGACAGACACAGCAAACCTTCTTCCCACAGCTCGCATTGATGTGCCATCCTGGATGAGCTGCACTACCTGAGCCACTTGTGTGGGTTGTAGACTCCGTCTCATGCTACCACTAGAGTGAAAGCACCGCCAGCATTCAAAAGTGACCAAAACATCAGCCAGGAAGCATAGGAACTGAGAAGTGGTCTGTGGTCACCACCTGCAGAATCACTCCTTTATTGGGGATGTCTTGCTAATTGCCTATAATTTCCACCTGTTGTCTATTCCATTTGCACAGCAGCATGTGAAATTTGTCAATCAGTGTTGCTTCCTAAGTGGACAGTTTGATTTCACAGAAGTGTGATTGACTTGGAGTTACATTGTGTTGTTTAAGTGTTCCCTTTATTTTTTTGAGCAGTGTATTTTGTGCTCGGGTTGAACGGTATCCAGACCGTCATACTGTTTTCCGTACCATACCGGCATAAATGTTGTTACCATAAGTGCAAAAAAAAGGCATGTTGTATTTTTAGCCTTAAAATCAAAGAAAATAGGTTTTGTGGTTGGAATTGCAGTATGTATTTAGTTTGAACAATTTAAATGAGCTAGCATGATACTGGTTTCGTCTAGACAAACTGTTGCTTAGCAACCGGATAACGTGTTCTGTGGAGAGAAAGTAATGTTGTTTGGGATGCTCTGGATCAACGTGTATGACAGCATGTTCCAGTTCCCGCCAATATCCAGCAACTAAAAGCTTGACTAAATACCCACTTTGGCTGTCCTTGGTTCAGATTATCATGAACAGTTTGACAGGAAAAGCACAGAGCAGAAATGCTTACAAATTTCCAAGAAAGTCTTGAAAGCTACGCCGACCTTGCTTCGCAGTGATGGGCTGTGGAGATATGGCCTTATATAAGCCTTGTAAAGCGCTTCACATCCCTAGTGATTTTTCATTAGCTCTGGTAATTGCTGGATTCCTCAATGCGATATGTGACCAATCAGACTGAATGGAAGCCAGATTGAATGGGTAGATGAAAAGAGCTCCAGTAACGAATTTGGACATTCATTTTTGTTTCCTAGAGATTTGACATGTCTCTGTCTGCTTTTTCTGGCTAAATGGACTTGCAGTGTAGGGCTTGAGAGACTGCCCCTGAAACCTTTCCACTAGTCATTGCATTTAGATTTCTTTCTTGTGTCAAACCGCTTTGGTCAGTAGTGTAGCCTAGTGCTTTTCAAACAATTAGGCCTACCTTGTTTTACTCCTCGTCGTGATTCCCTTAGCTCTTCATGTCTTACATTTTCAGGCACCTGTCTCTTTCTAAGGCATTGAACTGTTAAACCTTGTCCATTCCCTACAGATGACACCAGCTCACCTTGAATGGATTTCATGTCACAGTAGGTCCTGTGGGTTTCCCTTCACTTTAGCTGGAGCAAAACAGGCAGGGATTATAGGCCTCTCCAGCCTGCTGTGTGTTGTAAATTCAATCGATCAGCAAGCCTTGAATCTGGCCTGCATTGACAGGGATAAACACACGAGTGCTTAGGGCTCAGAATGCTTTATCACCCTCCATTACTGTGTGAGCTCTCCAGAGCAAGGAGAAATACGAGCGGTAGGGACCAGAGATTCAGGTCATCTGTGAGATTTATTCATCTGCCCACTCTGGTGTACTACTACAGATGTAGAATCAAAATTTAACCAATATTGTCGCAGCAAAATAATCCTGCAGCAACAGGATTTTAATGTTTAGTCCATAATGTTGCTAGATTGGTGGTTAGACTATTAGCTGGCGAAAATTTGGCAACATGAGAAGTGGAGTACTGTTATTAATATAGCCTAGTGGTTAGAGCGTTGTAGTATCCCCGAGCTGACAAGGTAAAAATCTGTCGTTCTGCCCCTGAACAAGGCAGTTAACCCACTGTTCCTAGGCCATCATTGAAAATAAGAATTTGTTCTTAACTTTTTAGGGATAGGGGGCAGCATTTTCACTTTGGATGAATAACGTGCCCAGAGTGAACTGCCTCCTACTCTGTCCCAGATGCTAATATATGCATATTATTATTACTATTGGATAGAAAACACTCTGAAGTTTCTAAAACTGTTTGAATTATGTCTGTGAGTATAACAGAACTTATATGGCATGCAAACTTCCAAACAGGAAGTGGAAATTCTGAGGCTGGTAGATTTAACTCATCGCCTATTGAAATCCCAGTGGAATATGGATCTGTTTGCACTTCCTACACCTTCCACTACATGTCAACAGTCTGTAGAACGTTGAATGAAGCGTCTACTGTGATGTGGGGCCGGATGGGAGCTGTTTCAGTCAGTGGTCTGGCAGATTGCCAGTTCCTGATCACGCGCATTCCAAATGATATCGTCTTGCGTTCCATTACTTCTAGAGACACAAACGAATTCTCCGATGGGAATGTTATTGGATATTTATGATAACAACATCCTGAAGATTGATTCTCTACTTAGTTTGACCAGTTTATTCGACCTGTAATATAACTTTTTGAAGTTTTCGTCGGAGTTCGCCTGGATCTGCGCAAGCGTTTGGACATGTGTACTAAACGTGCTAGCAAAAGTAGCTACTTGGACATAAATAATTGACATTATTGAACAAAACAATTTATTGTGGAACTAGGATTCCTGGGAGTGCATTCTGATGAAGATCATCAAAGGTAAGGGAATATTTATGATGTAATTTCGTATTTCTGTTGACTCCAACATGGCAGAGAAATGTTTTTTATATCTGAGCGCCGTCTCAGATTTATTGCATGGTATGCTTTTTCCGTAAAGTTTTTCTGAAATCTGACACAGCGGTTGCATTAAGAACAAGTGTATCTTTAATTCTATGTAAAACATGTATCTTTCATCAAAGTGTATGATGAGTATTTCTGTTATTAGATGTGGCTCTCTGCAATTTCTCCGGATATTTTGGAGGCATTTCTGAACATGGCGCCAATGTAAACTAAGATTTTTGGATATAAATATGCACATTATCGAACAAAACATACATGTATTGTGTAACATGAAGTCCTATGAGTGTCATCTGATGATCATCAAAGGTTAGTGATTAATTTGATCTCTATTTCTGCTTTTTGTGACTCCTATCTTTGGCTGGGAAAATGGCTGTGTTTTTTGGACTTGGCGGTGATCTTACATAATCATATGTTGGGTTTTCGCTGTAAAACATGTTTTAAATCGGACACGATGTGTAGATTAACAAGATGTTTATCTTTCATTTGCTGTATTGGACTTGTTAATGTGTGAAAGTTACATATTTCAAAAAAATATTTTTGAATTTCCCACACTGCCTTTTCAGCGGAATGTTGTCAGGGGTTCCGCTAGCGGAACGCATGTCCTAGAAAGGACATTTGTTCTTAACTGACTTGCCTAGTTAAATAAAGGTTAAAAAAATTAATAATTAAAAGTGAGTGTTTTCGGTGAATTTGTGTATATTAAGAAGCTCATCTGCATTTCCTGCTGTGCAGATGAATTATCAGTAACAAAAGAGTGATCAAATTAAAATCATACATCAGTAGTGATAATAGCCTATCCCAAAACAATAACAGTGTAAGCTTAGTGTGGCCTCTGGTTGTCTGTATTTTTTTGATGGTGTGCTGAGAACTAAAGCTCACTTTTTAATATAACACAATTGATTTTGACTTTGTTTGATCCAATTATCTGTTCAGCTATGTGAAAAGCAGACCGCCTTCCTACAGTTATTTTGAGCCTCATGGTTTTGTATGGGCTGTCTGTTGGACCCTGTATAAGTGGGATGAATCGGTTTGGTGTCTATTGTTATTTTCCCTCCGCCAAACAAGCCGCACATAAATAGTGCATACATTCTGTTCCTTTCTGGTACTCCACCATGACAACACAACAGCAATTTGACCTTTCTGTTTCTCTCCAAGGCTGTGCAGATTAGGTCTCAGATAGTGCAGGGATCTATACTGTTTAACCTCTCTTGTAGCGTCCCACCTGGCCAACATCCGGTGAAGTTGCAGAGCGCCAAATTCAAAATACAGAAATAGTCATAATAAACTTTCATAAAAATACAAGTGTTATACATCGGTTTAAAGATTAACTTCTTGTTAATCCAGCCGCTTTGTCAGATTTCAAAAAGGCTTATGGTGAAAGCATACCATGCGATTATCTGAGGACAGCGCCCTGCTTACAAAAGCATACAAACATTTTACAACCAAGTAAAGGAATTACAAAAGTCAGAAATGGTGATAAAATTAATCACTTACCTTTGAAGATCTTCTTCTGGTTGCAGTCACGAGTCCCAGCTATACAATAAATGTTTGTTTTGTTCAATAAAGTCCCTCTTTATATCCAAAAAACTCAGTTTTGTTGGCGCGTTTTGTTCAGTAATCCACTGGCTCAAATGCGGTCAAAACATGCAGACGGAATACATCCTAATACTACCGGTAAAGTTTGTCGAAACATGTCAAACGATGTTTATAATTAATCCTCAGGTTGTCTATTAGATACTCTATAGGCATTCAAATAAACTACCCACATCAAAAAAATCCACTTCCTAGATGGATTTTCCTCAGATATTTGCCTGCCATATCAGTTCTGTTATACTCAGACATTATTTTAACAGTTTTGGAAACTTTAGAGTTTTCTATCCAATACTACCATGCATATGCATATCCTAGCTTCTGGGCCTGAGTAACAGGCAGTTTACTTTGGGCATGTTTGTCATCCAAACTTCAAAATACTGCCCCCTACCCAAGAGAGGTTAACAAACCCAGGATGCATCAAGAGCAGAAAGGAACAATCACTCTGCTCATCCTAGCCTGGGTTAACCCTCCCACAGAGGGGCAGGTTAGTGTCCACAGGTACCATCCATATGATGACAGCAAAAAGACATTCAAACTGTAGTTTCATTCCATCTTGCTTAGCGGTTTCCATCATTAAAAGCAGACAATGGCACTGGATTAATGGACACACTATTGGACTGCTATGGTCAGAGTGAAGGACTCTTAGTTCCACTCTGGCCTTCTATACTGCAGGGTCATGGTGGTGATGGGCTATATATATCAAGCTCCAGCTCTAGCAGGGCTCAAACTTGGCTCTGAGGATTTGGCCTGGTAATGGATTACATTGTCAGGCAGGGCAGGAGAAGGCCTCTGGAGTACATCTTCCTCACTGTAATCTCTCCTCACAGGGACAGCTGTGCTCAGAACGACATGATCTCTCAACAGACAGAGGTGGAGGGGGATCCACTGGGTCTGTACTACCTCATGGGAATGAGAGCTTCATCATGTAGTGGGTTGTATGCTTTCATAGTCAGTCTCTTTGCAACTCCATTGCTACACCATCTCCAGTGCACTTAATCGTGGGTCTCCCTCTCCCTCTCTCCCAGACTATGTCAGAGAGGGTGATGATGTCAGTGAGTTGGTATGCTCACCCTTGGTTGAGCTGTAGAAAGAGTCTCACTATGACCTGCCTCTGGTCTGTAACTCTGCTATACCCTCTGCTCTACCAGCATGTGACTGTGGAAGAGTCCGTGCTCAGACACACACACACACACACACAGACAATTTCCAGGCACACAGCAGATCACATTTAGTCCATCTCTGGCAGAACAGGAACCATGGGATATTAGCCCAGCCAGCCCTGCTATTATCCCATCATTGTGCAGAGTAGACCCTAGCTGATGTCCCAGACAACAGGACAGAGGACACTACCACCATGTTTCATCCACACGGCTTTACTTTTACCCTCACTTTCTGTGGGAACTCATTTTCTCTGTTGCTCTGGGAACTTGGTGAAACAGGAGCTACTTTCGCTGTTACTTGATCACTTTTTATAGCAGGTCCAGATTTGGTGTGTTAGCCAGCTGGCGACAGCAACTGCTGGCCAGTCGTGGTATTAATAAAGCTTACAGGATGTAGTGTCCCCCAGCTGGCCTGGCAGCAGCCTTACTGAGGGATGGGAACTTGGGAAGGGGGTGGGCATTGACCAGGGTGTGCCCTGGGGGCAGGCCAGCAAGCCAGGCACATGCAGCCATCTGATGCAGCCACCCAGAAAAGACAGCCAGTGGATTGGAAGATTCTGTCAGTCACAACCCCAATCTGCCAATCAATACCCACCTCTCACATCTTGGCCAAAATTCTTGAAGTTTTGGCTGCATTAATTTATGCTAGTTCACGTGAGATGGTTACTTTTTACCAGCCAGTGTTTTAACATTGTTGGATCCTTAGCTTCAGCTTTGGACTCCCATCCTCCACTCAAGCACCAAAGAATGGTAGGCTTATAATAGTGTGGCCAGGTTGGTGGGAGTGCTGGCTTCCACCTTCTGACCCTGGCTGTCACCCTGGTTCTGTAGCACCGTGGATATGGCCAGGCTCCCAAGGTGTTGCCATCTGGAGAATGGTGATGGAACAGGCCTGCCATAACTCTGCTGGATAGTCAACCACCAATGCTCCCTGATTCACAATATCTTTGCATACCTAGTACGGTTTTGCCAACATGGCCATACTCATAATCGTATCTGTAAATGCACAGTTTATAGTCGGATCAGATGATATTGGTGATCGGAGAAAAAAAAGTTTTTTAATATGCCTAAGTAGATGTGGGCAAGATACCTCCCTGCACGTTCTCACTGCAAATTAGGTGTGTGTGTCTGTGTCTGTGTCCCTCAACTTGCAGCAGGCAGACAAGTTTGCTGTCACTCAGCGTTTTCATTATTTGTACGTATTTATTTTTTATTTTTTTTACTTGCCCCGCTTGTAAGATATTTTACACATTTATAGCTTGATAGCAAACGTCCTTGCTGTGTGATTTATCATAGTAGCAGGCAGCAGCAATCTATATTATCAGACCAAAAACATTGAGGAAAAGTGATCGGGTGAAATTATGGAGAAATACAACTTCACTCTATCCAATCAGAGCAATCAATCAAATGTATTTATAAAGCCCTTCTTACATCAGCTGATGTCACAAAGTGCTGTACAGAAACCCAGCCTAAAACCCCAAACAGCAAACAATGAACCTAGGAAGACAGGGGACAGCAAGTAGTCATCAGGCCAGGTAGTCCTGAGGCATGGTCCTAGGGCTCAGGTCCTCCGAGAGTAAGAAAGAGAGAGAGCATACTTAAATTCACAAAGGACACCGGATAAGACAGGAGAAATACTCCAGATATAACAGACTGACCCTAGCCCCCCGACACACAAACTATTGCAGCATAAATACTGGAGGCTGGGAGGGGTCGGGAGACACTGTGGCCCCGTCCGATGATACCCCCGGACAGTGCCAAACAGGCAGGATATAACCCCACCCAATTTGCCAAAGCACAGCCCCCACACCACTAGAGGGATATCTTCAATCACCATCCTGAGACAAGGCCGAGTATAGCCAACAAAGATTTCCACCACGGCACAACCCAAGGGGGGGCGCCAACCCGGACAGGAAGATCACGTCAGTGACTCAACCCACTCAAGTGACGCACCCCTCCTAGGGACGGCATGGAAGAGCACCAGTAAGCCAGTGACTGTAATAGGGTTAGGGTTAGAATCCCAGTGGAGAGAGGGGAACCGGCCAGGCAGAGACAGCAAGGGCGGTTCGTTGCTCCAGTGCCTTTCTGAGTATCGTAACGGATATGGGTAAGCAGGATGAACGTAGAGCCCGCCCTGTTCTTTACAGACAGGCAAAGTAACCAGTTGAGTTCTTTAGACCACGTAGAACCTCGCACATGACTGACATGAGAAAGGTGTGTGCTGGCACCTGAGTCCTTTTTCTTCGATCACAGCTAATTACAAAAAATACTCTGATCATAATCGTATCCAGAAAATTGCCCATATCCATTACGATACTCGTTTTGTCCGACTACTAGGCACACCCCTATTACCTAGTCTTTCCTAGCATGCCATGTTTTTAGGTTCTCACATAGTACCATCTAACACTGATGGAAAACATGACTATAGATCATTTCCACTCTCGTCTCACCTCTGTCTACACATACAGGGATGTATGCTACCTTTCTCCCACTTATCACTCTCAGCAACCTATCACTATCACTGCCTTTCTAGCTTGGCCTTTATGATCAAATGTGATTTTGCTTGGCATTGACTTTCAAACCACAATCAATGAATGAGAGTGTAAGTACTCTGTGAACGGCAGCACTGCTGTCCTCCCGCTGCAGGCATTTTCCCTCCTGCTGTTGAACATCATACTAATGGAATAATGTCTCCCTCTCACCTCTCTGTGCCCTGTTCCATGTCATCTATCCTCATAACAATCCATCCTCTCTGAGAGACTAAAGCATGTTTAGGATCACCTCTGTGCCCTGTTCTATGTCATCTAGCCTCATAACAATCCATCCTCTCTGAGAGACTAAAGCATGTTTAGGATCACCTCTCCCTCTATGTTGTGAATTTGGGGACAGTTCATTGATGAGCGTTTTTTGTTACTTACATTTTTTGGCGTGTGTTTGAAATTATGAACGGTTTTACCAGTCTGATCAGGTGCTGTTCCTCTTCCTTCTATTCCTGGGCTACAGTGGTCATATCATTCAGATGGGCTAGTGTGGTACAGAACTTTTTGAGCAAGGCTCAACTCTATAGTACAGTTTTTCATAGTAAGTGTCCGACTTAAAGTAACAGAATGGCATTTTGTTTGTTTGATAAACCATAAGGACTCCACGTCACACGGTCATTAATATCCCTCTCAAGGAATGCTGCCTCACATCTGCCCCCACCCCCGGCTCCCCGTCAGTAATGAAATCGGAAGTGACAGTGCATGGCCTGGCCATATCAGTTCTAATAAAGCGATTACAGTAATAAGTACCTGCAAGATCAGACCTAACTAATGGGATAAAACTCAATGATGTGTCATTAGATCAGATTACAGGGCAGACACTGGGGAAGCCCTGTCCCAGGAGGAGGAGGGTGCTGAGGGGGTGGGATGGAGACAGACGTCCGGAGAGCTGTCTGTAAACGGAGGTCATGAGTCTCCATATGGGGCTGGGCGTGGAGGATAATTATACCCACTTCCGAAATGACACTTTCCTGGCCAGCAAACACGTGCCGACGATTCTCATGATGGTCGTATGTTTGACTTAGTGCAGCCTGCTCTGAATACTTCAGTACTTGCATACGCTGAAGATCTCTGAGTCTAACTCTGCCTCTCTCTCTCATCTTTCTTTCCCTTAGCTGTCCCTTCCTGTCGGTGCAGCTCACTCCAGCCATCCCAGTGATAGGGGGGGTGCTATTTGTCTTTGTGCTGGGGACTCTCTTCAGGACCAGCTTCAGTGACCCGGGGGTCCTGCCCCGAGCAACACCTGACGAGGCTGCAGACCTGGAGAGACAGATCGGTAAGAAGACCTCTTAGTTCTATGTACTGTATTTATCCCTCCTTCTCAATCATCCCTGTCCACAAACACTCCCTCCTAGGGGTGTGAACATTACAACGTTTAAACCAAATTGGGATCCTTAACATTAAGAAAATTCCCTAACCTTTTTGTTGTTGCAGAAAGTAAACAGCATAGTGCCCTCAAATGCAACTCTGGACCTGGAAGCCAGTTCCACTGCATTTGATCATTTTCCCCCTCTAATCAGGGACTGATTTAGACCTGGGACACCAGGTGCTAGCAGTTCATTATTATCAGATAGAACAGAAAACCAGCAGGCTCTGGACCTCGTAGGGTAAGAGTTGAATAGCCCTGGCATAGTGGGTCAATTTCAGCAACATCTAAGAGCGTTGAAGCGTGATACTAACTTCTCTGTTTTAGTGCCCTGGCTACCACACTGTGAACAGCGTGAAGCAAACCCATGCACGTTCGCAGATACTGTGAGAGCAAACTGTTGCATGTCGCTCATCTTTAAAGCCTAATCACTGATGATAGGCCTTGTTGAGTGATATTGCAAGCCAAGAAATTGCTACATACAGAATTCCATTGCTGTTGATTGAAGATAGATGGGCCTAGTGCACAGTTCTGATTCTGTATGCTTGGTGACCTACCTGCCTGTACTGTGCCCCTCTCCTCTCTCTCTGAAAGATGCAAGTGTTTGTGTTCCCGGAAGTGTGGCAAACTAATCGGTCTCCTCCATCCCAAAAATACTGAACACTCAGAAATGGGAGTCGACATCGTGAGTCGATATGCAAGGAGTTGAGGAATCAGTTATTTTGGAGTCGACTCTACACTACTACGTCATCGTCATTTACAGTTGAGAAAATGGCAGAGAAAGGCAAGCGACAGCAGCAAAGTCCTGTATGGCAATACTTTTAGAAGTTATATGAGGAAATGCAAACATTGCGAGGTGTAATTAAGGTACAGTAATGGTAGTACAGGTGCAATGCTTAACCATCTGAAATGGACTCACCTTGAGACGCAAATGTGGAATTTTCTTAATGTTTTAACAGGAAACCAATTTTTTCAAATTTGTCACGTCCCTACTCAATCACACACGTGTCTCGCACACGTCCTTCTTTTCCTCCCTCCTCCTTTCCCTGTCTCCCTCCTTCCTTCTCTCATGTCCTCACCATATCTTTCCCTGTCTCCCTCCTTCCTTCTCTCATGTCCTCACCATATCTTTCCCCGTCTCCCTCCTTCCTTCTCTCATGTCCTCACCATATCTTTCCCCGTCTCCCTCCTTCCTTCTCTCATGTCCTCACCATATCTTTCCCCGTCTCCCTCCTTCCTTCTCTCATGTCCTCACCATATCTTTCCCCATCTCTCTCTCCCCTTCCTTCTCTCCCTGACCTCCACCTGCTATGCCCAGACCAGTGGTCATGTTAGCTGTGACTGATGCCTCTCCCCCTCGGGTGGTGGTGTGCCAGTTGTCCCCTGGCAGGTCAAAGGTCATCTAGTCTCACTATGGAGCAAGCTTCTGACAGTCTGATGCCTCTTCTGCTGCTGTGGGCTGAGCCAGGAGGATCTCTCCTACTCCTCTGACATCTCCAGAGAGATAACCGAGAGCAGACACAGTCAAACCTAGCTCTGATCTCCTCGGTCTCCTGTAAGCCTCTCGAGAAGAGCCTAAACCAGAAGAGCCGTTCTGAGCTGCTCTGTGGAATGAAATGTTGCTTAGCTATAGAAGCTGCCGAGTCTGGAGCTTCCCTGGATGATGATGAAATATAGAAATGCTATTGTATGTTGGTGTTTGTTCAAGTGTCTCTTTGTCTGGCGGGCAATCGGGGTTTTTCCTCTTTCATTGAGACCTCACATTTGACACGAGACGTGATCAACTTTAAGACCAATGAATACATTTGGAAGTATAGACCTATATCGTTTCTCTCACTTTTGATAGACTCTAGTTAAGCAGCTTTTGGTGAAACCTAGCTCCTGTACTTTCCCACTGTGAATCTCTTATATGATAATCTATATACATTAACTCCTTACAGATACTGATTGTACAAAACATTAAGAACACCTGTTCTTACCATTACAGACTGACCTGGTGAAATCTATGATCCCTTATTGATGTCACTTGTTAAATACACTTCATCTACACTTCAATCAGTGTAGATGAAGGGGAGGACACCGGTTAATCTTGACACTACAGGGAGTGCTGTTTCAACTTGGACATTTATCGTTCCCAAATTAAACTGCCTCGTACTCAATTCTTGCTCGTACAATATGCATATTATTATTACTATTGGATAGAAAACAATCTCTAGTTTCTAAAACCGTTTGAATTATGTCTGTGGGTGAACCAGAACTCTTTCTGCAGCGAAATTCATGACAGGAACTGCGAAGGTCTGAAAACGAGGCTCTGTTCTCAGATCAGTTTAAAGCTCTGTATGTATCCTTTGGGTCGACATGAACTGCACCCGCCTTCCCCTGGATGTCAGTAACCAATGAGAAGTGGAATGGAGTGTCTACGTAGTTCTCAGAGCTTATAAAAGGCCAAGGAACGAAGGGAGCTCTCTTTTCGACGTTCGTCATTGCGCAAAGCAAGACCTCAGGATGGCATTTTGAAACGCTCAGTTATCGGCCTTAGCTATATCCGTCTGTAATTTAATTCGATATAGGTGTTAGAAACATCATAACGAAGTTATTTTAAACCGAGTTATATCCGTTTATGCGAGTATATTGCTATTTTCGGAATTTCCTTAGTATTGCGCTTTGAACATTTGGGCATGTTGTGGCCACATAGCTAATGTTAGCTGCTAATTCCGAAGTTGAAGACGATGTTTTACAACCAAGCAACGATTCTTTTGGACAAAGGACCACTTGCCCAAGATTCTGATGGAAGCTCGTCCAAAAGTAAGAGCTATTTATGATGTTATTCCGTATTTATGTGGAAAAATGTAAACGCATTTGTCCGCCATTATTGCGGCACTAGTCTGGCTGTAACGCACACTGTATGTCTAGTAACGTTAATTTTAAAAATCTAACTCAGCGGTTGCATTAATAACTAATGCATCTTTCATTTGCTGTCCAACCTGTATTTTTTAGTCAAGTTTACGATTATTTATTGATTAGATTAGGTGCCTTTCCAAGATGGCGCCGGCCAGAATGCATGACCTGTTGCCACTGATCACATTGTATAACCACGATTTGTGCTGCTAAATATGCACATTTTCGAACAAACCCTATATGCATTGTGTAATATGATGTTACAGGACTGTCATCTGACGAAGTATATCAAGGTTAGTCAAAAATTATATATCTTTTGCTGTATTGTTACGATCGCTAACCTGTGCTGCTGGTAAATTGCTTGTGTTTTTGGCTATTGTGCTAAGCTAATATAATGCTATATTGTGTTTTCGCTGTAAAACACTTAAAAAATCTGACATTGGCTAGATTCACAAGATGTTGGGCTTTCATTTGCTGTACGCTGTGTATTTTTCAGAAATGTTTTAAGATGAGTAATTAGGTATTTGACGTTGGTCTCTGTAATTATTCTGGCAGCTTCGGCACTATTTCAGATTGCAGCTGCAATGTAGAACTGTGATTTATACCTGAAATATGCACATTTTTCTAAAAAAACATATGCTATACAATAAATATGTTATCAGACTGTCATCTTATGAAGTTGTTTCTTGGTTAGTGGCTATTTATATCTTTATTTGGTCGAATTAGTGATGGCTACTGATGGAGTAAAAAACTGGTGGAGTAAAAAAAGTGGTGTCTTTTGCTAACGTGGTTAGCTAATAGATTTACATATTGTGTCTTCCCTGTAAAACATTTAAAAAATCAGAAATGATGGCTGGATTCACAAGATGTGTATCTTTCATCTGGTGTCTTGGACTTGTGATTTAATGATATTTAGATGCTAGTATTTACTTGTGACGCTATGCTAGGCTATGCTAGTCAGCTTTTTTACTGTGGGGGGTGCTCCCGGATCCGGGTTTGGGAGGAATTAGAGGTTAAAGAAGGATTTTAAACCTTGAAACAATTGTGACATGGATTGTGTGTGTGACATTCAGAAGGTGACAAAATATTTAAGTGTCTTTTGAATTGGGTATGGTAGTAGGTGCCAGGCGCACAGGTTTGTGTCAAGAACTGCAATGCCGCTGGGTTTTTCAAGAAAAGTTGAAAACAGTTTTCCGTGTCTATCAAGGATGATCCACCACCCAAAGGACATCCATCCAACTTGACACAACTGTAGGGAGCATTGGAGTCAACATGTGCCAGCATCCCTGTGCAATGCTTTCAACAGTCCATGCCCCAACGAATTGAGGCTGTTCTGAGGGAGAAAGGGTGTGCAACTCAAGATTAGGAAGGTGTTGTTAATGTTTTGTATACACAGTGTATTATGCTCTTATCTGTGTCAGGAGTCTGAATCAGGAGTTTTTCTTCAGGCCCTCGTTAAACAAACAGCAGAGTGGTGTTTTTATCCATCTTGTTTGTAGACTTAAGCTTTGGTATGTATGGTCACACAGAAAAGGGCTCGAAGCTTTGGGTGGGAGCGGAGGCATGGTAGCACAGAAAGGCCTTGGAGCACCAGCTTTGAACAACACCGGTCATTTGGGATGATTATCAAATTATTGATTTGGAGAATAAACAAACTATAGGGTTGAAAAATGAACAATGTTGATCCAAATAAAACACTCGCTTCCCCCCCCCCTTCAGTTAATGTCAACGTGTGTGGCATCAGAGGATGCACTCTGAATGAACTCTGCCCTGCATCTGCTGTGGGAACTTGAGCCCATTACACCTCTTCAAAACTACGTCTCCCATGTTCAGAGCAGTGGCTCTGTCAGCTCTGTAGTCCATCCCAGGAGCACCTACCACTACCATGCCCATGTCTGTCATTGTCAGTGTCCAAACAAATTGCCTCTTGTCCAGGTCCAAGGGTATATCTGTAGTGGTGTACCAAGCATTGATTTGCTGCTACCTAGCTCCAGCCAGAACTGTGTATTTACCTCTTCTTGATAGAAACCTCTGGATCCAGCTATTGCACAATGATGATTTTAGGAGCATGTTGGGGCACGCTATACCCATCCAGCCCAAGTACAGAGCATTCCTCCAGTTTGTGAAAGCTGCAGTCCTGACTAATGCTACCCATACAACCACCTCAGGCTATAGCTCTTTTTTTCAGGATTGCCAGGTTCAACCCACTGACAGAAAAATATCCCTGGTTGTTCTGATAGTGAGGAGAGAGGAAAAAGCCATGTTAAAGGTCCAATCAGCTATTTAAACAACAACAAAGCACACTCACCGCCACTGTTTTGGTAAAAAGCTGAAGGATGGGGCTGGAGAAATGTAATCATTCTCAAATTCATAAGCTGCTATGGATGCAAGGGCGGACCATCCATGATATCAAAATGATAGCTTTAACCATGTTTTGAGGCTTTAAGGTGTTTAACATTTACTTTGTTTACAAATATTGGAGTGAAACAATCTTATGTTTTGGGTTCTGATGGGGGTAGGACAGTTCAACTAAGATCATGAGGCATTTGTAAGTTTATATTCTTGAGTAAATATAATTACTTTACAAGTCCATAAATGGATGTAGCAACTGCTGATTGACCCTTTTAAATGCCATCTCTCTGACTCTGGTCCCCCCCCCCCAACCATTGCCCACTGTAATGCTCTATTCATGGTGTGGCTGGATGATATGCAGATGCATTAGAGCACATCTGTTAGCACTTACCCAGATCCAGCTCCTACAAGGAGTTGGCATCCTCTGCTCTGGACGCTCACTCACTCTCTGTTTCGTCTCTGTCTTCACTCCATCTTCACATTCCTGGATCCATCTTTCCCCGCTTTCTTTCTTTCACTATATTGCATTAATCCCTCTGGCCTGCTCTCGTTCACCAACTACTCCATCTCCCTTTCCATCAAACACACACGTACGTCAGGGCTCATTCCTCACATTTCCAGACTGTATTTCTCAGGCTGACTGTTGTACTGTTCCCATTCCTCCTCAGCCCAGACAGCCATGCTCTCCTCTCCTCCAGTAGTGCAGCATCCTTATATAACTACACACACACACACACACACACACACACACACTAACTGCAAGTCTCTGAGGAGAAGACTGGCATTGTCTGCAGAGGAGCAAGCCTTGTTTTCTCTTATTAGTGGAGCTCTCTGTGTGTGTGTGCTTCACAGCATTAGGAGAGGGTGTGAGTATGCAGTGTTGACAACATGGTTTGTTGTGTCTGCTCTTTTTCACTGGATTGATTATCATTCCACAGCCCACTCTGCTGCTGGAATGAAATAGTCGCTTTCTTTACAGCGTATGGTGTTATGAAGCTGATGATTGGTTTTAACTGTCAGTGTTAACAGAGCTGTAACTGCCGACACAGACTGGAAACTCACTGGTAACTCGGCTCCATGTCATCATCTCCCTGCCTGCCTGGGTTAATATGTTGTGGGAAAATACCAGAGTCTGGCAGCACGTCTGTAAATGGGCTGATACAGCCACCACTTCAACTCAAATTTCTGTGTGTTTTTATTTTTACAAGCCCACATTGTCTAGCAGTGTTGATGTTTGAAACAGACTCCTGGGCCTATGAGAGATGAGAAAACATAGTATTTCACCCAAAAGCTGTTATTGTTGACCGTATTTTGGTTCTGTTTCTTTGTTGTTTTTAATTAGTTTGATTCCATTTGAAAGACAGTGTTGTTGAAGGTGACGAGCCGTGGGTTCACAGGACCAGGTCTGGTGTTTGGGTGAGTGAATTACTAAATATAGGCACATTGAGTCATCGATCTGGTTCTTCTGGAATAATGGAGGGACTGGGTCACAGAGGGAGAGAGATGTACCCCCCTAGACACAACTACGAGAACATAACCAACAAAAACGGGTCACAACTCCTGCAGCTCTCTCACATGTTGGGTATGTACATAGTCCATGGTAGGCTTTGAGGGGACTCCTACTCTAGTTACACCTATAGCTCATCACTTGGCAGTAGTAGGCCTTACTGTAGACTACTTTATTACTGACCTCAACCCAGTCTCTCAGAGTGTTCAGTCAGCCCACTTGACACCCCTATCAGATCACAGCAAAATGACAATCTACACTACCATTTGGGGTCACTTAGAAATGTCCTTGTTTTTGAAAGAAAATCACATTTTTTGTCCATTTAAAATAGCATCAAATTGATCAGAAATACAGTGTAGACATTGTTAATGTTGTAAATGACTATTGTAACTGGAAACAGCTGTTTTTTAAAATGGAATATCGACATAGGCGTACAGAGGCCCATTATCAGCAACCATCACACCTGTGTTCCAATGGCACGTTGTGTTAGCTAATCCAAGTTTATCATTTTAAAAGGCTGATTGATCATTAGAAAACCCTTTTGCAATTATGTTAGCACAGCTGAAAACTGTTCTGATTAAAGAAGCAATAAAACTGGCCGCCTTTAGACTAGTTGAGTATGTGGAGAATCAGCATTTGGGGGTTTGAATACAGGCTCAAAATGGCCAGAAACAAAGTACTTTCTCCTGAAATTCGTCGGTCTATTCTTGTTCTGAGAAATGAAGGCTATTCCATGCGAGAAATTGAAGATCTCATACAATACTGTATTACTCCCTTCACAGAAAAGCGCAAACTGGGTCTAACCAGAATAGAAAGAGTGGGAGGCCCCGGTGCACAACTGAGCAAGAGGACAAGTACATTAGTGTCTAGTTTGAGAAACAGACGCCTCACAAGTCATCAACTGGCAGCTTCATTAAATAGTACCCGCAAAACACCAGTCTCAACATCAACAAGGAAGAGGTGAGTCCGGGATGCTGGCCTTCTAGGCAGAGTTCCTCTGTCCAGTGTCTGTGTTCTTTTGCCCATCTTAATCTTTTCTTTTTATTGGCCAGTCAGATATGGCTTTTTCTTTGCAACTCTGCCTTGAAGGCCAGCATCCCGGAGTCGCCTCTTCACTGTTATCTCAAGTTGAGGGAGCGTGCAATTGGCATGCTGACCTCAGGAATGTCCACCAGAGCTGTTGACAGAGAATTTAATGATTATTTCTCTACCATAAGCCGCCTCCAACGTCGTTTTAGAAACATTTTCAGTACGTCCAACCGGCCTCACAACCGCAGACCATGTGTATGGCTTCTGTGTGGGCGGACCTCCACATCCGGCTTCTTCACTTGCGGGATCATGAAAGACCAGCCACCTGGACAGCTGATGAAACTGTGGGTTTGCACGACCAAAGATCATATGGGAAGCTCATCTGCGTGTTCATCGTCCTCACCAGGGTCTTGACCTGACTGTAGTTTGGTGTTGTGACCAACTTCAGTGGGAAAATGTTCACCTTCGATGGCCACTGGCAGGTGGGAGAAGTGTGCTCTTCACGGATCAATCCCGGTTTCAACTGTACCGGGCATATGGCAGACGTGGGCGAGTGGATTGCTGATGTCAACGTTGTGAACAGAGTGCCCCATGGTGGTGGGGTTATGGTATGGGCAGGCAACAGCTATGGACAATGAACACAATTGCATTTTATGGATGGCAGTTTGAATGCAGAGCGAACATGACGAGACCCTGAGGCCCATTGTCGTGCCATTCCTCCACCGCCATCACCTCATGTTTCAGTATGATAATGCACTGCACCATGTCGTAAGGATCTGTACACAATTCCTGGAAGCTGAAAAATGTATGTTCTTCCATGGCCTGCGTACTCGGACATATCACTCATTGAGCCTGTTTTGAGAAGCTCTGGATCAACGTGTATGACGGCATGTTCCAGTTCCCGCCAATATCCAGCAACTTCAAACAGCCATTGAAGAGGAGTGGAACAACATTCCACAGGCCACAATCACCAGCCTGATCAACTTTATGCGAAGGAGTTGATTTGAATTGGTAGTAGAATGAGTTGGGATTATGCCGGTTCATTGTTTAGCTACATGTCTAAACAAAAGACACCATTTTGTTAGATGATTACATGACCCATCAAGTTAGACAGGTGTGTATGGGGGTGATTATGGACGTCTATTGTATTTCATGAACGTGTACATGTCTAGACAACAGTGACCAATCCACTTAGACAGATGTGGCTGTGAGGTGGTTATAGCATTTCCTTCACATGACCCATCAATTTAGAAAAGTGTGTCTGGGTAAGCGTCATTTTAAAATATTTTTATCTGGTCACTTTCTGTTTTTGATATTTCTATTATGCAAATATGCAAGTAACCATTTCACTGTACCGTTTACATCTTTTTGTATCCTGTGCATGTGACAAATAAACTCTTTACCAGACGGTAATGTGAAGAACATGACTTTCACCAAAGTCAGATTAGAATATAGGCCACGGACTAGATAGTGTATTTTTATTTGGAGTTTTTCCTTATTTTAGGCTACTACATTTATCACTTTTAGTCTTGAAGTCTTTGGTTCTGTACAACACTACTTACTCTGTTTAGCACATGGCCTCACATGTGAATCCTTAAAGAGATGGGTGGGGCTAAGGCTTAAGAGGGTGTGAACGATGCTGAATGGGTGTAGACAAACAGGAGCTCTCCAGTAGGCGTACCAAAACATTCAAGAGCCATTTTCTCAAAAGTGGGGTTACAAGTTTATCAACTTTCAAAGCCGAATTACTTTCCCATTGTTCCTCAACTGCAGTGTATGATATGCCACTTTCTAGCTCGGAGTCTCTACTTTTGTCCAATGTAAAAAAAAAAAAAAAAAAAAAAATGTTGCTACATAGGAGCGAATCCAGGTTGTGGGTCACATATATCAATGAATTGGCGCGGGCACTAGAACAGTGTGCAGCACCCACCCTCACCCTACTGGACTCAGAAATTAAATGTCTACTGTTTGCAGATGATCTGGTGCTTAGCACCTAGATCTTCTGCACAGATTCTGTCAGACTTTGGCCTTGACAGTGAATCTCAGTAAGATAAAAAATAATGGCATTCCAAAAAAGGTCCAGTCGCCAGGACCAGAAATACAAATTCCATCTAGACACCGTTGTCCTAGATCACACGAAAAACGATACCTACCATGACCTAAACATCAATCAATCAAATGTATTTATAAAGCCCTTTTTACATCAGCAGATGTTACAAAGTTCTATACAGAAACCCAGCCTAAAACCCTAAACAGCAAGCAACGCAGATGTAGAAGCACGGTGGAAAAACACAGGTAACTTCCACAAGGCTGTGAATGATCTGAGACAAGGCAAGAAGGGCCTTCTATGCCATCAAAGGGAACATAAAACTCAACATCACAATTAGGATCTGGCTAAATATAATTCGGTCAGAACCCTCTATGGTTGTGAGTTCTGGAGTCCACTCACTAACCAAGAATTCACAAAATGGAATAAACATCTAATTGAGACTGCATGCAGAATTCTGCAGAAATATACTTTGTGTACAACGCAAAACCTCAAACAATGCATACAGAGCAGAATTAGGACTATACCCACTAGAGGTCGACCGATTTAATCGGAATGGCCGATTTTGTAATTAGGGCCGATTTCAAGTTTTCATAACAACCGGAAATCGGTAATTTTGGATGCCGATTTTGCCGTAAAAATAAAATAAAAAATAAGATTTTTTACACACTTTTATTTAACTAGGCAAGTCAGTTAAGAACACATTCTTATTTTCAATGACGGCCTAGGAACGGTGGGTTAACTGCCTTGTTCAGGGGCAGAACAACAGATTTTTACCATGTCAGCTCAGGGATTCCATCTTGCAACCTTACGGTTAACTAGTCCAACGCTCTAACCACCTGCCTCACGAGGAGTCCGCATGTTACGCGAATGCAGTAAGAAGCCAAGGTAAGTTGCTAGCTAGCATTAAACTTATCTTATAAAAAAAAACAATCAATCAATCATAATCACTAGTTATAACTACACATTGTTGATGATATTACTAGTTTATTTAGTGTGTTCTGCGTTGCATATAATCGATGCAGTGCGCATTCGTGAAAAAGGACTGTCGTTGCTCCAACGTGTACCTAACCATAAACATCAATGCCTTTCTTAAAATCAATACACAGAAGTATATATTTTTAAACCTGCATATTTAGCTAAAAGAAATCCAGGTTAGCAGGCAATATTAACCAGGTGAAATTGTGTCACTTCTCTTGCGTTCATTGCACGCAGAGTCAGGGTATATGCAACAGTTTGGGCCGCCTGGGTCATTGCGAACTAATTTGCCAGAATTTTACATAATTATGACATAACATTGAAGGTTTTGCAATGTAACAGGAATATTTAGACTTATGGATGCCACCCGTTAGATAAAATACGGAACGGTTCCGTATTTCACTGAAAGAATAAATGTTTTGTTTTCGAGCTGATAGTTTCCAGATTTGACCATATTAATGACCTAAGGCTCGTATTTCTGTTTGTTATTATGTTATAATTAAGTCTATGATTTGATAGAGCAGTCTGACAGCGATGGTGGGCACCAGCAGGCTCATAAGCATTCATTGAAACAGCACTTTCTTGCGTTTTGCCAGCAGCTCTGCTGTTTATGAATTCAAGCCTATCAACTCCCGAGATTAGGCTGGTGTACACGATGTGAAATGGCTAGTTAGTTAGCGGATTGCGCGCTAATAGCGTTTCAAACGTCACTCGCTCTGAGACTTGGAGTAGTTGTTCCCCTTGCTCTGCATGGGTAACGCTGCTTCGAGGGTGGCTGTTGTCGATGTGTTCCTGGTTCGAGCCCAGGTAGCGGCGAGGAGAGGGATGGAAGCTATACTGTTACACTGGCAATACTAAAGTGCCTATAAGAACATCCAATAGTCAAAGGTATATAAAATACAAATCATATAGAGAGAAATAGTCCTATAATTCCTATAATAACTACAACCTAAAACTTCTTACCTGGAAATATTGAAGACTCATGTTAAAAGGAACCACCAGCTTTCATATGTTCTCATGTTCTGAGCAAGGAACTGAAACGTTAGCTTTCTTACATGGCACATATTGCACTTTTACTTTCTTCTCCAACACTTTGTTTTTGCATTATTTAAACCAAATTGAACATGTTTCATTATTTATTTGAGGCTAAATTGATTTTATTGATGTATTATATTAAGTTAAAATAAGTGTTCATTCAGTATTGTTGTAATTGTCATTATTACAAATCGGCCGATTTAATCGGTATCGGCTTTTTCCCCCCCTCAAATAATCGGTATCGGCGTTGAAAAATCATAATCGGTCGACCTCTAATACACACTAGTTATCAACAATCCAGAAAAGAGCAGTTAAATTGTACAACCACCTAAAGGAAGTGATGCCACCACAAAGCCCACCCTACAGAGAGATGAACTCAGCCAGCTGGTTCTGGGGCTGGTTCACAAACGGAGCCCTAGGACCAAAACACATTTAGACACAACCAAATTCTGAAAAAGATAACTATTTGATACACTGAAAATAATCAACAACAAAAAACTAAGCAAATTGGAATGTTATCTGGCCCTAAACAGAGAGTACACAGTGGCAGAATACCTGACCACTATGCACAGACTCTGCCACAGCAGACCTGGCTCTCACTAGAAGACAGGCTATGTGCTCACTGAGCTACACGTCCTAACCTCCTGGCAAATGTATAACCACAGAGACACATTTACCACAGCACACAGACCCACAAAGAATTTGAAAACAAATCAAACATTGATAAACTTCCATATCGGTTAGGTGAAATACTGCAATGTGCAATCACAGCAGCAAGATTTGTGGTTTATCTGTTTATTTATTTTCCCTTTCAAGACAAGCTAGATAATCACTAGTTAACTACATTACTAGTTTATGTTAAGATTTGCACGTTGTTACAACACTGTACATAGCCAATAATAACATTTGAAATGTTTATATTCTTTTAAAACTTGAGTTTAATGTTTACTGTTGTTTATTTCCCTTTATTGTTTATTCCATTTGCTTTGACAGTGGAAACATGTTTCCCATTCCAATAAAGCCTTTTTGAATTGAATTGAAAGCGGTGTCTCTCTGCCTCAGCGCCCTTCATGGTGTGAGAGGAGGAAGGAATTTAGCTTATAGTTTCTGCATGCTGTGTTCCACTTTGTTTATGCTACAGCTCTGTGGTCAGTCGCAATTTGCAGACAAAAACACGACAAAGAAAGACAGATAGTGGGGGCTTGGAAAGAGGGAGAGGGAGAGAGTGGAGGGACAGGAGGGGAGTGTGAGGGCTCCCTGTGTCCATGTGAAGGGTGTCCTGTGGTGGTCAGCTGATAGGCGATAGAGGGTGATGGGATTATCAGGTCCCTGAAGTGCGATCTATCACACATTACACTCTGCTCTGTCAAGAACCATACACACCCTCCACGGGGGAACAGCAATGCTGGGAGACAGGCAGTCTGCCGTCTCTCACTCATTCTCACACACACACACACACACACAAACACAAACACACACACACACACAAAGTGTGTATCCGCTGGGCTATTGAATTTGAGCCGGGTGGGAAAGAAAAATTAAAAAGGTGAAATAGAATAAAAGAGGAAAACTAAATGTGATCAGTTTAACCTATTCAAGGTAATGTGATATAAACTAGAGGTTGACCGATTTTAATCGGAATGGACGATTAATTAGGACCGATTTCAAGTTTTCATAACAATCGGTAATCGGCATTTTTGGACACCGATTATGGCCGAATACATTGCACTCCACGAGGAGACTGCGTGTCAGGCTGACTACCTGTTATGCGAGTGCAGCAAGGAGCCAAGGTAAGGTGCTAGCTAGCATTAAACTTATCTTATAAAAAACAATCAATCTTAACATAAACTAGTAATGTAGTTAACTAGTGATTATCTAGCTTGTCTTGTGTTGCATATAATCGATGCGGTGCCTATTAATTTATCATTGAGTCACAGCCTACTTCGCTAAACGGGTGATTTAACAAGCGCATTCGCGAAAGAGCACTGTCGTTGCACCAATGTGTACCTAAACATCAACGCCTTTCTTAAAATCAATACACAAGTATATATTTTTAAACCTGCATATTTAGTTAATATTGCCTGCTAGCCTTAATTACTTTTAATTAGGGAAATTGTGTCACTTCTCTTGCGTTCTGTGCAACAGAGTCAGGGTATATGCAGCACTTTGGGCCGCCTGGCTCGTTGCAAACTGTGTGAAGACTATTTCTTCCTAACAAAGACAGCCAACTTCGCCAAACGGGGGATGATTTAACAAAAGCGCATTTGCGAAAAAAGCACAATCATTGCACGAATGTACCTAACCATAATCATCAATGCCTTTCATAAAATCAATACACAGAAGTATATATTTTTTTAACCTGCATATTTAGTTAAAAGAAATTCATGTTAGCAGGCAATATTAACTAGGCAAATTGTGTCACTTCTCTTGCGTTCATTGCACGCAGAGTCAGGGTATATGCAACAGTTTGGGCCGCCTGGCTCGTTGCGAATTAATTTGCCTGAATTTTACATAATTATGACATAACATTGAAGGTTGTGCAATGTAACAGCAATATTTAGGCTTATAGATGCCACCTGTTAGATAAAATGCGGAACGGTTCCATATTTCACTGAAAGAATAAACGTTTTGTTTTCGAAATGATAGTTTCCAGATTTGACCATATTAATGACCTAAGGCGCGTATTTCTGTGTGTTATTATATTATAATTAAGTCTATGATTTGATAGCGCAGTCTGACTGATCGGTGGTAGGCAGCAGCAGGCTCGTAAGCATTCATTCAAACAGCACTTTCCTGTGTTTGCCAGCAGCTCTTCGCAATGCTTGAAGCACAGCGCTGTTTATAACTTCAAGCCTATCAACTCCTGATATTAGGCTGGCAATGCTAAAGTACCTATTAGAACATCCAATAGTCAAAGGTATATGAAATACAAATGGGATAGAGAGAAATAGTCCTATAATAACTACAACCTAAAACTTCTTACCTGGGAATATTGAAGACTCCTGTTAAAAGGAACCACCAGCTTTCATATGTTCTCATGTTCTGAGCAAGGAACTTAAACGTTAGCTTTTTTACATGGCAAATATTGCACTTTTACTTTATTCTCCAACACTGTTTTTGCATTATTTAAACCAAATTGAACACGTTTCATTATTTATTTGATACCAAATTTACTTTATTGATGTATTATATTAAGTTAAAATAAGTGTTCAAGTGTTCATTGTTCATTCAGTATTGTTGTAATTGTTTACAACAATACTGAATGAACAATGAACACTTATTTTAACTTATTTAATCGGTATCGGCTTTTTTGGTCCTCCAATAATTGGTATCGGCGTTGAAAAATCATAATCGGTCGACTTCTAATATAAACAACAACCTATTTAATTTATTTAACCATGCCAGTAAGTTGAGAATCAGTCCTCAATAGCAATATAAAGAAACAAGGAAACAAGCATGATAAATACACTAAACAAAACTATAAATGCAACATTCAAACATTTTACTGAGGTACAGTTCATATACGGAAATCAGTCAATTGAAATAAATTCAATAGGCTCTAATCTATGGATTGCCCATAACAGATATGCATCTGTTAGTCACAGAAAAATATGCATCGATTGGTCACCTTAAAAAATAAATAAATCTGAAAACCAGTTAGTATCTGGTGTAACCACCATTTGCCTCATGCAGCATGGCACATCTCCTTCACATAGAGTTGATCAGGCTGTTGATTGTGTCCTGTGGAATGTTGTTCCACTCTTCAATGGCTGTGTGAAATTCCAGGAAATTGGCGGGAACTGGAACACGCTATCATACATGTAGATCCAGAGCATCCCAAACATGCTCAATGGGTGACCTGTCTGGTGAGTATGCAGGCCATGGAAGAACTGGGACATTTTCAGCTTCCAGGAATTGTGTACAGATCCTTGCGACATGGGGCAGTGCATTATCATGATGAAACATGAGGTGATGGCGGTGGAGGAATGGCACGACAATGGGCCTCAGGATCTCGTCACGGTATCTCTGTGCATTCAAATTGCCATCAATAAAATGCAATTGTGTTCATGGTCCGTAGCTGTTGCCTGCCCATACCATAACCCCACCATGGGGCACTCTGTTCACAACGTTGCCATCAGCAAACCACTTGCCCACACAACGTCTGCTTAATGCCCGGTACAGTTGAAACCGGGATTCATCCGTGAAGAGCATACTTCTCCCGCATGCCAGTGGCCATCGAAGGTGAACATTTTCCCACTGCAGTTGGTTTCGACACCGAACTGCAGTCAGGTCAAGACCCTGGTAAGGACGATGAACACACAGATGAGCTTCCCAGATGATCTTTGGTTGTGCAAACCCACAGTTTCATCAGCTGTCTGGGTGGCTGGTCTTTCATGATCCCGCAGGTGAAGAAGCCAGATGTGGAGGTCCTGGGCTGGCATGGTTTTACACGTGCTCTGCGGTTGTGTGGCATGTTGGACAAGCTGCCAAATTCTCTAAAGCGACGGCGGCAGCTTATGGTTGAAAAATTTACATTAAATTCTCTGTCAATAGCGCTGACTGCAGACATTTCTGCAGTGAGCATGCCAATTGCACACTTCCTCATCTTGAGACATCGATGGCATGTTGTGACAAAACTGTACATTTTTGTGGCATTTTATTGTCCCCAGCACAAGGTGCACCTGTGTAATGACCATGCTGTTTAATCAGCTTCTTGATATGCCACACCTGTCAGGTGGATGGACTATCTTGGCAAAGGGGAAATGCTGAGTAACAGGAATGTGAAGAAATTTGTGCACAACATTTGAGAGAAATAAGCTTTTTGTGATTATGGAAAATTTCTGGGATCTTTTGTTTCAGCTCATGAAACATGGGACCAACACTTTACATGTTGCGTTTATATTTTTGTTCAGTGTATAATGATACTACAGCAGTATTGGTATACTGTTGTTACCCTATATGACCTGGATTGACTGTGTGGAACTTTAAAACCATAGAATTAGGTTTTAGAATGGACATCGAACCTTATGATTCCCAATCTTTTGGTTTCTGTACCCCGAATCACATTTAGCTCTGTCCGGAGCAGCCACAAAGTACTTCCTTGTGTGCATTTTACCAGTCTTCCCAAGTACCATGTCTAGATACCCCAGGTTGGGTACTACTGTCTTAGTGTACCTGTGTGGTCCTCAAAAGGATACCGACTGCTACGGATGATTGGCGTCATGGTGTGCACAATCTCCAATTTAGTCTCCGGCCCAAGTGCTTGTGTTACGTTGTTCAGCTTATGTTATCAGCGTGTGCTGTAAGCTCTTCACATGGTGAAGTCATTTTTGACCGCAACTGAACTGGTTGTTCCTTTTTTCCCAGCACCCTCATTAATAAGTAATGCTGTTGTCTTCTATTCAAAGTGGTACAGGGCTCAAGTTCACCTCTGGTATTGATCTGTTGTGAAACTACATACTGAATTGGACAGAAAAAGGTGCCTCTTCAATGCCTCCCTATGTCTGGGAAGCAGTGTGTGTCCAATTACAGGAAGTGTTGTGTTTTCAGTCCTGCTCGGTCCTGTCCTCAACTTTCTCTTGAGGAAAGGGCTCAGTGGATGAAGCCTGCTGTGTAAGTCAATGAGCACCTGTCCTTTTCCTGCTCTGGGTGTGACTGTGAACTGAGGAATAGCATCGTAACAGGAACTCTTCAGTAATCAGCCACTAGTATATCGATCACCACTTGTTACTGCAGCTCGTCTTTCCATGCATCATGTCTGTCTGTCTGCCATATTTAGCAGTGCAGGCCCTGGTCAGATGTGGCATTGCTGCAGAGACTGAGAGACTGGCATCCTCTAGGCGGAAGCATGCCAACTTCAAAGGCTTTCATTACCGAAACCAGGCAGGATATGTCTCTTCTGCTGTGCGTGCCAGAGACCTAGCGATAGGCTAGCCAGTAAATGTCAGAGGATGTTTCTAAAGCCAGTGGCCGTGCTAAACTCCTGCTCCTCTCCCAGTGTGTGTATGATGGAGAGGAATATAATGAGGATTCACTGACATTTAAAGATTTTATTGGCTGCTGGACCCTATTGGCTACTGGACTCTATATGATTATTTTGAGGGTTTCCGTCAATGCTGCTGAGAAATCAAACAATCCATGTTCATGTGTGAGTGCATGTTGTGTGTTGTTGACAAATGCATTCAATCAGGAGGGCTCTACTTATAGTTCACAGCTCTCCTCACCATCGTTCTCCATCCTCCCACCCTTCTATCCCTCTATTCTCCTCCTGCCCACGCTGGCAGACAGACCATCCTGTTACAGGCGGGGCGGAGGAGAGGCACAGCAGTGGAACCGGGGTTATAGTCTCACCACAGTACTCGTGTATGCCTGTCAGACATGTCTTTAGCCCTCAGAGGATGTGCTCCAAACTGTTTCTTCCTCAGTCACATGGTGTGACTGGGCATGAATCACTGTCTTATACAGAACAGCCCAAAGTAGATTGACTGACACAGTTTTCTATCAAGATAAAACTCACAATGATGAACGTTGTCTCTTTGCTCCTGCATAATATTGGCAACATTTGAGGTAGTATTTTGTGGCTAGATACGGTTCTAGAGTCTGACTGACTGATAGCTGCTCTGGTAGAGGAGGAGAGGGAGAGAGTTGAGTAACTGCCAAGAAAGACTGCCTCAGTTAGTGAGGACGTGGAACCGGTCTCGCTGAACCAGAGTAAGGACGTGGAACCGGTCTCGCTGAACCAGAGTGAGGAACTGCTTGCCACACACACGGATTCAATACAAACTTTCTCAATAGAGACGGCCTCAAGTCCTTACCAAATGAGTGGTAATCTCACTTAAAACATCTGATCAGTAAGGCTTTAAAACACAGCCTACGTTACTGTGTTCCGCTACATTACTGCCACATTGATACTGGGGCTGGGAATTGGCAGGTACCACGAAATGTATGTGCCGATATGTATTGCGTATCTCACGATTTTATATATATATATTGCTATGCAATACTGGGATTTTATTGCGATTTTTATGTTCTAAACATTGCTCACTATATGTTTGCTGTAGAGGGATCAGAGAGAGCATGAGAATGAGTTTTCGTTCAAATATTTTTTATTGAACACACACAAGAATGGTGTATAGGTATAAGACAGGTATACAATTCTTATCTAAACATAAAAGAGCAGGCAGAAACAAAAAGGGTACAAAACAAATATTACAAAACAAGACATACAGAACAAGGACAGGTAGAAAGAAAGAGGGTAGGTGTCACCCCCCCACTTATTCCCCTCCTTTATCCCTCCCCCACTTCTCCCCCCCCCCCTTATCCCTTCCCCTTATTCCCCTCCCGAATGCTCGGGTGGCGGTGCCAGCACATGCTGCCCAAAGGTGGATTAAAATATTACAATTGAGAGTGCGTTAAAAAGGACTAATTCACAGCGCCGAATGGTCCAAGTAAGAGAGGAAAGGCTGCCAGATTTGATCAAATGTTGATAATTTATTGTTCAGAATATATCTAATTCTTTCTAAGTGTACAGTGTTTGCCAATTCGCTGAGCCATAATTTGGTAGTGGGCGCTTCCCTCTTTCTCAAAACAATAAGATTAGTTTTTTTGCCGAAATGAGACTGTAAGAGATGAGTTGTTTTTGAGGGTTGGTTAATCCGTTTAGGGAATCAGACACTCCCAGGATTATCAGAAGCGGGTCTGGGTCAATTGAAGTCTCCAGAACTTCAGAGAGGATCCTAAAAATTCCACACCAGTAACCATACAAGCTAGAGCATAGAGCAAAGCAGTGGAGTAGTGTACCCTGTGCAGCCTGACATTTATCACACATAGGGGATGTATCAGGAAATATCCTATGCAGTTTGGTTTTGGAATAGTGTAATCTGTGTAATACCTTGAATTGTATGAGACGATGTCTGGAGTTAATGGAGCAGGTGTGGATATACTCCAAGCTATCTTCCCAGTCTGCCACCGAAATGTCAGTCCCTAGTTCTTCCTCCCATTTTGCCTTAATGGCATCTGTAGAAGGTGTGCTAACAGATTGAAAAGCATCATATAAACGAGATATCAGTTTGTCTGAGGTGGGGGATGTTTTTATGCATCCGTCAAACATGGAAGGCTTAGCGTTCCCAAATGTTGGGAGGTGTTTTCTAACATAGTCTCTGATTTGTAGGTATCTGAAAAAGTTACTTCTGGGAAGAATCTAAGTTTCCCTCAGCAACTCAAAGGAAGCAAAGGTCCCTTCTATATATAAATCCCCTATGGTACTTATCCCCAACTCTCCCCATTGCTCAAAGGTGTTATCAAGGTTAGAGGGGGCAAAGGAGGGGTTCCTGGCAACAGGGAGCATGAATGACATTGGTCTAAGCTCAAAGTGGGTTTTAATTTGCTTCCAGATTCGGACTGTGCTATGTATAATAGGATTGTTACGATAAAGTGACCTCTCCAGATTGACAGGCGACAAAATCACAGCACCAATAGAGAAGGGGTGACACTCCTCCCGCTCCATACTAAGCCAGCTGGGTGACGGACGTGCGTCATCCAGCAAAAACGTAACAGCGCGGAGGTTAGCGGCCCAGTAATAAAATATAAAATTTGGGAGAGACAATCCTCCTTCCATTTTGGATTTGCAGAGGTGTTTTTTACCTATCCTGTGTGTTTTATAATCCCAGATGAAAGGATTGATAATTGAGTCCAGTTGTTTATGAAAGGATTTAGGTATGAATACTGGGATGTTCTGGTATAGGTAGAGCAGTTGTGGGAGGAAGACCATTTTAATGGCATTAATTCTTCCAAAATTGTATGTTTGTCTTGAGTTTTTGCATCAGAGAGGGGAAATTCTCTTTAAATAGTAAGGAGTATTGTTTGGTAACTACAATTCCTAGATAGGTAAATTTTTCTGAAGATAATTTAACTGGAAGATGTTCTAGCCAGGAGGTGTTTTGTAACCGTATGGGCATTAATTCACTCTTGTTCCAATTTATTCTGTATCCCGAGAAGGTACCAAACAAATTAATCACATCAAGAATAGCTGGAATACTAGCTTGGGGTTCTGTTACATAGAGGAGAATGTCATCTGCGTATAGGGAAATCTTATTTAGAGTATCTTTTAGTATTATAGCCGTGTATTGCTGCATCAGATCTAATCGCCTGAGCGAGAGGTTCAATGATTAGGGCGAAGAGCATAGGCGACAGCGCACAACCCTGCCTTGTCCCTCTGTAAAGGTTAAATCGGGGCGACAATGATTGGTTAGTGAGTATTCTCGCACAGGGGTTCCTATATAAAAGCTGGATCCAATTTATGAACCCATCTCCAATATTAAATTTCTGTAGGACTTTGAATAGATAGGACCACTCAACTTGGTCAAAAGCCTTCTCGGCGTCAAGAGATATAACGGCAAGGTCCACGTTTGGTAACCTCTGAGAATACATAATGTTGAAGAGGCGCCTGAGATTGAAGAAATTAGTTTTGATAAATCATGGAAATAAAATAGCTGAAAAAATGTTGGCTCACTATTTAAAAAGATGGAGAACAAGTTACGCTACCGATACTTGGAGTCAAAGTATTGATATTATATCATCCAAAATAATAGCACGCTATGTCACTTTTTTTTCTCCCCCAACACTAATTGCTACATTGGCCCCATTGTTTGAACCTGAACAATGGCCGGTTGGAGCGGAGTGTGAGAATAAAGGAGGTTCTAAAGCCCTCCACTTGATCTGATCTGTGTAAGTGGGCTTGTGGAGTTCTTTACAGCCACCCTCCATTAATCCATTGTAGCTCCTCTCTAAAGCACTCGGAGGTGGTTATTAACTCACAGGGAGATGGGGAGAGAGATGCTCTGGGAGGACAGGGAAGAGAGATGGAGAGAGTGAGAGGTGCTGATAAGAGGTGTGTGTGTGTGAATGGTAGGAGCTCTCTGTCATTCACAGCAGTCTCTTTTCTCTCAGCGTCAGTGTAGGGGTAGGATATAGCAGTGTGTCACAATATCCATCGACTGACTTCCCCCATGGTGAAATGTGGATTCAGAATTCAACCAGGATTTCTTCTTAATTCACTGTCAGAATTCTCCAAGGTTCCGTTGCCAGGGGTTACCATGTGTTCTGTGCATCGTGTGGTTTCACACTTGATGTCTTCATACGTTATCTGTACATCTCTATATGTGCTAACATCAAACAGTATGTTCATGATGTCCTTGGAAGGAGAAGTCTGACTGTTTAGGTAGGAAGTAATGTTCTGGTTTCACTTTCAATGGACCCACAGGTCTGTTCTTCCAGTGTGAATGTGGTCTTTAATTGAACATCCACAATTCCACCGTTTGTCTCACATCAGAAAGCGACAGCCAACTGCACTGATCTGTCTAACTCGCAAACAGTCATGGGATAGCTAAAAAGAAGTTGGGCAACAATATGCTTTCTTAACATTCGAAACTGTTACCAAGGTGACATAGTCCACTGAGAACCCCGTTTCATCCTCCAGTCAGAGTTAATCTTACCAAAAACCATAAACCTTTCGCTTATATTGATGATTTTTTATTTTCATGAGCAAGTCTTTACTGCCTAATTCTACATCTAGCTAAGGTGTTTTGTGGTGGTAGAATCGGTATTTATTCAATTCAAAAATGTGCACGTAAATGTCTGCTTGCTGGCTGAACCAGTCTCAAATCAATCCATATGAAATGAAAGGCAGGAATGCTAACATTGTCAGTTCACACACTCCATACAGAATACTCCCTCTAGCTAGCTAGCTATTGTAGTGAGGTTCTAGCTAATGCACAAATTAGTTTTCATGAAATCTGGCAGTCAGATACATGCTGATATCTGGGAACCGTCTCATAACTTTGGTGCCGTACAAATTCATCAACAACCGGGCAAACTAGCTACCGTATGGCCATTCAAACAAGCTTGCAATAGGGTGTTGGTTGGAGCAAGTTTGCTCAAGTGATCAAGCATGGTTTGCCATAGCAGCCAGTGCGTCATAGCTACCGAGACTGGAGTGATTTTCAGAATTAGGAACTAGTGTTAGGCGGATACGCAATTTTTTATTTCTTTTTTAGATGAGTTCCACATCCTACAAGACAGATTGGTCTCTGCAATTTCGGGATCCTTGGGACATCCCTAACTCATTGAAGTTGACATTTAAAATAGGTAAGGGTAAAGGTAGGGACGTCCCAAGGATTCCGGATAGCACTGACCAGGACAGATCAGTTGAGGGACGAGGGTTGAGTGACACCACCTGACGTGACAATGTGCCCAGTATAGTTTATTAATTAGCTTATGTTTTGATAATAAAATTAATTAGCTGAACAACCATATGAACCATCGATGAACTCTGTACTCGCAGGATGTTACTGCCAGGTCCACACCATGGCTATTAACTCTCACCCCATTCCCACTCCATTACCCAATTATTACAGTAAGATGGAACCATACTATGTGGTTTCCCCCAAAGCACCAGCACTACCCTATCAGTATGTGAACCCTTTGGAATTACCTGGATTTCTGCATAAATGTTACATAAAATTTGATCTGATCTTCATCTAAGTCACAACAATAGACAGTGTGCTTAAACTAATAACACGTTATTTTATTTTTCTTGTCTATATTGAATACATAATTTAAACATTCACAGTGTAGGTTGGAAAAAGTATGTGAACCCCAAGGCTAATGACTTGTAGAAAAGCGAGTCAGGAGTTGACTAACCTGGAGTTGAATCAATAAAACGAGATTGGAGATTTTGGTTAGAGCTACCCTGCCCCATAAATAAAAACACTCACAAAATTTGAGTTTGCTATTTAGAAGAAGCATTGCCTCATTGCCTGAACCATGCCTCGAACAAAAGAGATCTCAGAATACCTAAGATTAAGATTTGTTTCCTTGCATGAAGCTGGAAAGGGCTACAATAGTATCTCTAAAAGTCAGTCCACGGTAAGACAAATTGTCTATAAATGGAGAAATTTCAGCACTGTTGCTACTCTCCCTAGGAGTGGCCGTCCTGCAAAGATGACTGCAAGAGCACAGTGCAGAATGCTCAATGAGGTTAAGAAGAATCCTAGAGTGTCCGCTAAAGACTTACAGAAATATCTGGAACATCTTTGTTGAAGGGTCTACGATACGTAAAACACTAAACAAGAATGGTGTTCATGGGAGGACACCATGGAAGAAGCCACTGCTGTCCCAAAAAAACATTGCTGCTCGTCTGAAGTTCGCAAAAGAGCACCTGGATGTTCCACAGCGCTACTGGCAAAATATTCTGTGGACAGATGAATCTAAAGTTGTTGTTTGGAAGGAACACACAACACTATGTATGGAGAAAAAAAGGCACTGCACACCAACTTCAAAACCTCATCCCAACTCTAATGTATGGTGGAGGGAGCATCATGGTTTGGTGCTGCTTTGCTGCCTCAGGACCTGGACAGCTTGCTGTCATCAACGGAAAAAGGAATTCCCAAGTTTATCAAGACATTTTGCAGGCAAATGTAAGGCTATATGTCCAATTTGAAGCTCAACAGAAGTTAGGTTATGCAACAGGACAACAACCCAAAAGACAGAAGTAAATCAACAACAGAATGGCAGAAGACAATATACCTTCTGGAGTGGCCCAGTCAGTCCTGTCCTCAACCCGATTTGAGATGCTGTGGCATGACCTCGAGAGTGGTTCACACCAGGCATCCCCAGAATATTGTGGAACTGAAACAGTCTTGTAAAGAGGAATGGTCCAAAATTCCTCCTGACCATTGTGCAGGTCTGATTCGCAACCACAGAAAACGTTTGGTTGAGGTTATTGCTGCCAAAGGAGGGTCAACTTGTTATTAAATCCAAGGGTTTACATACTTTTCCCACCCTGCACTGTGAATGTTTACACAGTGTGTTCAATAAAGACATGAACAATTATAATTGTGTGTGTTATTAGTTTAAGCAGACTGTTTGTCTATTGTTGTGACTTAGGTGAAAATACAATTATGACCAATTTATGCAGAAATCCAGGTCATTCTAAAGGGTTCACATAATTTTCCTTCCCACTGTAACTGTAATTTCCCTAACCCCTGTTTAAGGATTTATTTAACCTGACAGACTTGGATAGGTCTCCACCAATATACTTTCACCAATCCTGTAACTTGATATCAGTTAAATCAAATCAAATCAAATCAAATTTTATTAGTCACATACACATGGTTAGCAGATGTTAATGCGAGTGTAGCGAAATGCTTGTGCTTCTAGTTCCGACAATGCAGTAATAACCAACAAGTAATCTAACCTAACAATTCCACAACTACTACCTTATACATACACACACACAAGTGTAAAGGGATAAAGAATATGTACATAAAGATATATGAATGAGTGGTGGTACAGAACGGCATGGCAAGATGCAGTAGATGGTATAGAGTACAGTATATACATATGAGATGGGTAATGTAGGGTATGTAAACATTATATTAAGTGGCATTGTTTAAAGTGGCTAGTGGTACATTTTTACATAATTTCCATCAATTCCCATTTTTAAAGTGGCTGGAGTTGAGTCAGTATGTTGGCAGCGGCCGCTAAATGTTAGTGGTGGCTGTTTAACAGTCTGATGGCCTTGAGATAGAAGCTGTTTTTCAGTCTCTCGGTCCCTGCTTTGATGCACCTGTACTGACCTCGCCTTCTGGATGATAGCGGGGTGAACAGGCAGTGGCTTGGGTGGTTGTTGTCCTTGATGATCTTTATGGCCTTCCTGTGACATCGGGTGGTGTAGGTGTCCTGGAGGGCAGGTAGTTTGCCCCCGGTGATGCGTTCTGCAGACCTCACTACCCTCTGGAGAGCCTTACGGTTGTGGGCGGAGCAGTTGCCGTACCAGGCGGTGATACAGCCCGACAGGATGCTCTCGATTGTGCATCTGTAGAAGTTTGTGATTTTGGTGACAAGCCGAATTTCTTCAGCCGCCTGAGGTTGAAGAGGCGCTGCTGCGCCTTCTTCACAACGCTGTCTGTGTGAGTGGACCAATTCAGTTTGTCCGTGATGTGTACACCGAGGAACTTAAAACTTTACACCTTCTCCACTACTGACCCGTCAATGTGGATAGGGGGGTGCTCCCTCTGCTGTTTCCTGAAGTCCACAATCATCTCCTTTGTTTTGTTGACGTTGAGTGTGAGGTTATTTTCCTGACACCACACTCCGAGGGCCCTCACCTCCTCCCTGTAGGCCGTCTCGTCGTTGTTGGTAATCAAGCCTACCACTGTAGTGTCATCCGCAAACTTGATGATTGTTAGGCTCTAGGCCTATAATGTTGAGGAAGGGAAGGAGGAATATAGGCCTAAAAGTTATGTCCTCTGAGAAGCGTTGCGAGAAGCGAGGTATGCTTCTGGCTAAAGCCTAGATTGATGGTCTCTGTGGGCTAGACACTCCCTTTCCCTTACCCCTCGTCACGTCCTTAAACCTGATGCTCTTCTCTGGGAACAAATAGAAACCAGTTCCTCAGAAATGAACTGAAACACCCCTCACAGGTTTTCATTGGTACAACTAAGCAGAACAGGGTGGAATGGAATCTCAGGATGTTTTCATCATAGTCAGCCGGGAGCAGGACGCTCACTGAACCCTTTAGGACACACTGTCATCTTAGGGCTGAGTAATGATTTCAAAACAGTCCAGAAAGAAAGCCTTTTGCACAAAAATAACTCAGCCCTACTTTACAGAGCTGTATTTCCACTTCAGTAAAGTTCATCTTGTTTAATTGTATTCCTTTTCACCTTGTAATCCCGTCATGGGGGGAAAAAAGCACATCTTATCCTTTTAATTTTACAATGGCGGTTGGCTATTACAGTGGTTGACACGCACGAGCACACATGACAATCTGTGGCCCAGAGTTACGAGGGGAAGTAGCAAGGGTGTGTGCCTGCGGCGATAGGAAGTGAGTGTTTGTGATGTCATAGTAAACGCTCAGTGTTATCATTAGGAAACCTGCTCTTTGTTACCCACTGAAGAGGAAAGTTTCCTTCAACTAACAGTTTAAATAACTGCCAAAGCTTCGATATCCAGGACAGGAGTTATGTTATGCAACCAGAAAACATACCACACACACAACATTTTAATAAAACCCACCATACATAATATTTTGATAGCCTATTTCTGCATTTTAATGTGTATTGACTCTATGTTCAGCCAGCGAAGGCTTCCTCTGGAAGGTTTCCTGTCTCTGGTCTTTCTCATTTTTTTTGTTGGCCTGTCTTGAGGATTATGATCAAACCTGACTGGGAGATAAAAGGGCTCCGATGAGGCCTTTTGGATGGAGCCTCATGGCCCATAAATAGAGATGCTGCTGCTGGGATAGTAATTGCAGCCAGTTGAATTTACCAAATGGGACCAGACAAAGAGAGAACGGAAACCATAAGTTGTTGAGCAATTAGTGGCCTGGGTAGGCCTCTGCTTTTACCGACGGCCCCTGTCTACTGTATGCCTCTGCATACTGGGGACACACACACTCACAGACCACTGTACAGTATGCCTGTATCTGAGAGGCAGAGTGAGTACTTACTCAGGGATAGTGTGTCTGGATGTGCTCTCCTAGTCTCCCTGTGGGATTCATGCGCCTCATTACCTCTCATCATGCAGACGTACAGGAACCAACAGCATCTGCCTGGGAAGTCCTGTACAGAGAATGGATGCTCCTCAATAGTCATACATTACAGGGCTTCTTCTTGTCCCCTTTCCCATATCTGCAGTGATATAAATGGTGCATTCATGCAGTCTCCTTTAAAGTAGTCTCTAATGTGAGGATTTAAGTCGATGCCAACTGCTAAGGGCACACAACTCCAAACTAACACACTTATCAAGACTGACAGTCTTACGGGGGTGAGACAGTTGCCATGGTGACAGAGAAGCCTGAGTGGTGTGATGTCCTGGAGCCCCCTGAAGAGAGAACAGTCTGACCTGTGTGTGGCTGACACACACACAGCCTGAAAGATGATGGAGGATGGCTTGTCAAGATAAGATGGGGCCTGGAATGTTTTGCTGGTTATTCATATTTTGCTCCCCAGGGGTGTGAAAGTAATGCGGGAAAATCGAGATCACAAATATCACCTATTATTATCCCATTACTTGTTTGTGATGTCGACTTGACTTTCAGAAATCAGAAGTAAGCACTCATCTGTACAGGCTACCCTTCTCTTTGTTCATAGTTTTTGTTCATAGTTTTAAGTCCAGTCTTTCTCAAGAGTATTGGCTCAGCCAATGTCTCAGGTCATGGTCTTATTAATCCTGCGGTCAGTGTTCTTTTTTGTTGTCTGTGAGTGAAGGTCCATCTGCTAATGCCCTGTTCTCATCCTCTCCCTATCACCTCCCTATCCCTGCAGGATGGCAATTACATTTTCTTTCTACCCCGTCGAGATGGGGCTGGCTGGACGCTTTGGCCGACATTGAATCCCCCTTCAGTCTCTGCTCTGCCTCTGTGTGCTGGTTAAGCTGTACCACTGCCCTCCCTAATCAACCCCTTTTATCACTACCCTCTTCGTTCCAACTCCATCCTCTCTGTCTCAGACAGAAAAACTACTGTTAGGCCTAGATCCAATCTGTGAAATATGGAATGTTCTGGCTAGGATCACACCATATACAAACACACCTCGTCAGCAGAAAAAGCTTTCCTCTTAGAGGTGTCTGAAGTGTGAACATAAACTCATTGTTGTGACAGAGTGGAGAAGGAGCATATCAGTGGGTGATTTAGAGGCTTGTTTTCACAGAAGTTGAGAGAAATGAGTTGGGATTCTTTCCTTATAAAGGTGGTTCAACTTGTTTAGCCTACCTGCTGTCAGCAGATCTGGCTCTATATGAGGCCTGAGGATACAGGTGCCCTGGGCCCGTATCCACAAAGCATTTCAGAGTAGGATCTGTCCATAATCATATTTATTATGATCTATGTAAAAGGCAAAACTGATCATAGATCAGCACTCCTACTCTGAGACACTTAGTGGATAAGGGCCCTGGTCATGACCTTTAACCTCACTAGCTATTGAGATCCATCTATTTAGAGCTTTCAGTATTTGCCTGGGTGTGTTTGTGATTTTAGATGTGTTCTTTTAGACGAGAGAAGCAGGTGAACGTTTATTTCACAGTCAATAGTACAATAGAAAAGGATTAGGCTACACTCAATGTTATTCCTCTTTGTTTGTCTGTTAATCTTTCGGTTTACAGTACATCTTGATACAGTTGTAGCCAGACAGTGTTTTACAGTTGATGCTGGTGGTTAGGCTTGGGAATTGCCAGGGACCTCACGATACGATATTATCGCGACACGTGCTGATACGATATGTATTGTGATTCTCACAGTTCTATATGTATTTCGATTCGATACTGCGATTTTTATTGCAATTTGAAGTTCCAAACCAGAGTTATTTTCTGGCTTAAAACGGGGCTTAAGTGTTGCGTGGCAATAAGTGTTGTCGGCCATTGGTTTTAAAGCTAATTTCCTTCAATTGTACACATTTTGCCATGCAGCTGAGAGAAAATGTTGCTGTTTTAAACGTGAAAAAGTGCTTAGGCAGACTGCCCAAGGAGAAAATGTGTTTTGATCAGGGAAATAAAAACGCTTAAAACATATTGGTTCACTATTTCAAAAGAAGATGGAGAACAAGCTATAGGATGAAAATACTGGATTTTGCCGCAGGTACAGCCGACTTGCGCTAGCTAACGCTACCTACAGTAGCAAAAAAAAATATATATACTTGGAGTCAAATATCGCTATAATATCGTCCCAAAATAATATTGCGATATGTAACTGTATAGATTTTTCCCCCATCACTGCTGTGGTCTAGCTGAGTGAAATGAGTGACTTATGTTTGTAAGAAGCAGCAGCAGTAGTCTAGGCTCCATGCCCAGTCAGTCCATGAACATTTCATTAGCTGTTCATCACAGACGGGGGCTTGAAAGGCACATCATGGAGAGCTAGGGAGCTGTTAAATGTATGTGAGGCTAGATGTGATTTTTATACAGTTATTATGCTGTGACGCTTCTCATTTTAGAGGCAGCTTGATGTCCTTGATTGGCGTTTATGGACATGTTTTCATAGACGTCAACACAATAAAAATAAACGATGATAAGGGGTCCCTCTATTGAGCCAAGTACATTATACAGTATGAATAGCATGCAGTTCAGTTCAGCAACATCACCTGCCCTTTCTACTCTCTGTTGGAAGCTCTGTTTGACGGATGTAGAGTTGTTACTTCTCCTCCCACTCATTCACTTACCTCCTGGTTGACTCTATCCCTCGTTATGTATGCAGGAGGAGAGGATGGAGGGAGTGCATTGATCACGCTGAACATGGGCTGAAAAGAGGGCTCCTATTGAGTTGTGCACACACACCACTCCAGCTTAGCCACTGTGTTTTAGAGGCACACAATGATCCACCCACACACACTCTTTCCCACACACACTACCACACGAGAGAGGGCTTCAGAAACGAGCATGGCAGTTATACCTTTCGTGCTTTGCCTATGTTCATACAGGGCGTTCACTCACGACTCTAGAATGTAGAGAAAACGGGGCAATTCAAGAGGGTGCTACGAAATGAATGTCAAAACGTTGTTTTCTTTGCCCTATGTCATTATATCACATACAATGAATCATTACATTGTTCTCTACAGTATTATAACCTTAATATAGTGGTATTTGACAGTGTTGATGAAATAACGTTAATTTGCTGTGACCATTGCTAGTTTAGGCCACGCCTCTCTTGGTTGTATTTCTTCCATATTTGGCTTTGGGATGTGGTACAGTACAAGCTTTACGCATGTTGGATCAATCAAAAACCAATTTGATATCCACGTCATTTTCATCTCCAGATCCTCGGCTATATTGGCGATCAATCCACGTTGAGGGGCTGTTTTCTATGGCGATTTAAAGGGAAATAGTCAAAATACTCAATGAAAATAGGAAGAGATTGTCTTCTCGGAGGGTGGATATTGAAATTTGTAAATAAATATATATAAATTTTTTTATTCTGCGGATTTCATTTAGTAAAAGCCCATGTTTTCACTCAGAGACCAGCAGCCACAAGTTAGCTTGTCAGTTGCCATTCGAAGTAAGCCCGTGATGACATTGCATTCACTCTAAACATGCTACATTTTTCAAGTAAATCGTCAAACTTTTGAACCATATATGGTAGATACATGGGGTTTGGACTATTGTTTTCCTGACGCAACTCTCTATTGAATGAACATATTTCTCTAAATTTAAATGAAATAATCATTTTATGGGTGATAACCCTACATCATATTTTTTACCTAATCATCCACACAGTAATTTCTCTTATTGTGGTCATCCTCCCTGCTGCCAAGCCGTTTTACTACATTTACCACTGTGAGGGATTTTATTAAAGCATTTAATTCTGTTGAGAAAAGAACCTGTTTGACTTGCCAAGTTGTTTCCTCCAGCTGAGACATTTATTGTGAGCGGAGTGCAGAGTGAAGGCCATGTTGTTCTGAGCAGGTCAGAATAGATCAGTCACAGTGTGATGTCAAGACAGCAGGCGCTGAACAGTTATCTGGCTGATTCTCTTTCTGCTTTCAGAGCCAGACATGAATTTAGTAATGAACCAACATTTTTAAAAGGCTTTTCATTCTACTGTTCACATGACCAATACACTACTAACAAATAGGTCTAGTTTATTGTGACTGTTCCATTTTGACTTCACTTTGGTTCCTGTAGAGGCTTGTATGGACGGAGACCCTGTTCTGCTCTACAGTGCCAGCTTTGTGCAGGATTGTAGTACCCTCCTCCCATACACTATGTGTTGGAACTAGCCAACTCTTCAATAGCCTGAATGAGGCTAGGATTGAAGTGTATTGTTTGCCAAAAGTAGCAGACTGCAATTTAATTTCCCAGTAATTTAAGTCTGATTCTCCCTGACAGATGTAGCCAACGGCTCCAGTTCGGGGTACCGGCCGCCCCCCAGGACGAAAGAGGTGGTCATCAATGGGCAGACGGTCAAGCTCAAGTACTGCTTCACCTGTAAGATCTTCAGACCACCGCGTGCCTCTCACTGCAGCCTTTGTGACAACTGTGTCGGTGAGTCACTGTTGGGCCACACATGCTGGGAGGGTGGGTGGACTGAAGGTGAAGTGTGTGTGTGTGTGTGTGTGTGTGTGTGTGTGTGTGTGTGTGTGCAAATGTGTTTGCCTTTGTGTGCAGATATTTTTCTATGTCTCAATTTGTGTTTGTTTTCTGCATGTTTGTGTGCTCTGTATATACATGTAGCTAAAAGCTATGTCATGTCACGGGGAGTAACATTCCTCCTTAGGAATGTTAAGACTATTGACTTCTATGGTGTTCGACAGATGAAGCATTGGTCTTCCAGCCTTCTCTCCAGGCCCACCTGAGACTGTGATCACTGCTCAGCCTCCACAGAGCCACAGCCTCCCTCTTGCTGTGTTCTCCTGTTCTTTTCCCAGAGTCCCCATTTGGCTAGGGATTTATGGGCTCATTAACACTGAGCAGAGAAAGATGGGTGACACAACTGTCATTATGAAATCTGGAGCCCCCCCTTGTTTCATAACTCACTCTGAATCACCTCACCCCCTCAGGCCTGTTCTGTTGTGGGGAGATTGGAGCTTTTACAACACTCAGAGGGACATTGTTTTCACTGAACAACTTTCTTCCATCCTCCTCCATCTCCCTTTCTCCACCCTCATCCCCCCCACCTGCAGTGCAGCCTGTCTGTCCCTCTCTCCCTATCTTTTTGTAGTGGAAAAGCAGGCCACTCCCTGAAGCAGTAGAGGAAGAAGCGGGAGGATTTGCTTCTCTCTTCCACACAAGCAGTGAGCATGCTCTCTCTAGGCTTCTCACTGACTGGCTTGTCTGAGATTCTGTGACTGACCTAGGGCTTATCTCAACCTCTTCGAAACGAATCAAATAAAATGGTATTGGTCACGTACATATACTTAGCAAATGTACTTAGCAGATGTTATCGCGGGTGTTGCGAAATGCTTATGTTCCTAGTTCCAGTCTGGAATATACACTACCGTTCCAAATTTTTGTCCATGAAAATAACATCAAATTGATCAGAAATTCAGTGTAGACATTGTTAATGTTGTAAATGACTATTGTAGCTGGAAACGGATGATTTTTAATGGAATATCTACATAGGCGTACAGAGGCCCATTATCAGCAACCATCACTCCTGTGTTCCAATGGCACGTTGTGTTAGCTAATCCAAGTTGATCATTTTAAAAGGCTAATTGATCATTAGAAAACCCTTTTGCAATTATGTTAGCACAGCCTAAAACTGTTGTCCTGATTTAAAGAATCAATAAAACTGGCCTTCTTTAGACTAGTTGAGTATCTGGAGCATCAGCATTTGTGGGTTCAATTACAGGTTCAAAATGGCCAGAAACAAAGTACTTTCTTCTGAAACTCGTCGGTCTATTTTTGTTTTGAGAAATGAAGGCTATTCCATGTGAGAAATTGCCAAGAAACTGAAGATCTTGTACCTGTGTACTACTTCCTTCACAGAACAGGGCAAACTGACTCTAACCAGAATAGAAAGAGGAGTGGGAGGCCCCGGTGCACAACTGAGCAAGAGAACACGTACATTAGAGTGTCTAGTTTGAGAAACGGACGCCTCACAAGTCCTCAACTGGCAGCTTCATTAAATAGTACCCGCAAAACACCAGTCACAACAAGCTGTTGACGTTGTGGGAAAGGTTATTTTCCTGGTACCACTCCACCGCCACGCAGTCATGGGTTAACAGGGAGTACTGGATGGGGCTGAGCACGCACCCTTGAAGGGCACCTGTGTTGAAGATCAGTGTAGCGGAGGTGTAGTTGCCTACCTTCACTACATGGGGACGGCCCGTCAGGAAGTCCAGGACTAAGTTGTACAGGGCCCTGAGCCTAGTGTTGAGCTTGGAGGGCATTATGGTGTTGAAGGCTGAGCTGTAGTCAATGAACAGCATTCTTGCATACACTACTGGTCAAAGGTTTTAGAACACCTATTCATTAAAGTGTTTTTCTTTATTTTTACTGTTTTCTACATTGTAGAATAATAGTGAAGACATCAAAACTATGAAATCACGTAGTAACCAAAAAAGTGTTAAAAAAATCAAAATATATTGAGAGATTTGTCAAATAGCCATCCTTTGCCTTGATGACAGCTTTTCACACTCTTCACCTGGAAGGCTTTTCTAACAGTCTTGAAGGAGTTCACACATGTACTGAGCATTTGTTGGCTGCTTTTCCTTCACTCTGCGGTCCTACTCATCCCAAAACATTAATTTGGTTGAGGCCAGGTCATCTGATGCAGCACTCCATCACTCTCCTTGGTCAAATAGCCCTTACACAGCCTGGAGGTGTGTTGGGTCATTGTCCTGTTGAAAAACAAATGATAGTCTCACTAAGCCCAAACCAGATGGGATGGCGTATCGCTGCAGAATACTGTGGTAGCCATGCTGGTTAAGTGTGCCATGAATTCTAAATAAATCAGTGTCACCAGCAAAGCACCCCTCACACCATCACACCTCCTCCTTCATGCTTTATGATGGGAACCACACATGCGGAGATCATCCGTTCACCCACACCGCATCTCACAAAGACTGTGGTTGGAACCAAAACTTTCCAATTTGGACTCCAGACCAAAGGACACATTTCCACCAGTCTAATGTTCATTGCTCATGTTTCTTGGCCCAAGCTAGTCTTCTTATTATTTGTGTCCTTTAGTAGTGGTTTCTTTGCAGCAATTTGTGCATGGAGGCCTGATTCACACAGTATCCTCTGAACAATTGATGTTAAGATGTGTCTGTTACTGCATTTATTTGGGCTGCAATTTCTGAGGCTGGTAACTCTAATGAACTTATTCTCTAGAGTAGAGGTAACTCTGGGTCTTCCTTTCCTGTGGCGGTCCTCATGAGAGCCAGTTTCATCATAGCGCTTGATGATCTTTGCGACTGCACTTGAAGAATCTTTCTGGATTGACTGACCTTCATGTCTTAAAGTAATGATGGACTGTTGTTTCTCTTTGCTTATTTGAGCTGTTCTTGCCATGATATGGACTTGGTCTTTTACCAAATAGGGCTATTTTCTGTATACCACAACACAGCTGATTGGCTCAAACGCATTAACTTCTTATGGCTGAGTTCCCGTTAACGGGATCGACTTGACAACAGCCAGTGAAAGTGAAGGGCGCCAAATTCAAACAACAGAAATCACATAATTAAAATTCCTCAAACATACAAGTATTTTACACCATTTTAAAGATAAACTTGTTGTTAATCCCACCACACCATCTGATTATGTTAGGTCAGTACCTAGTCACAGAAAAACACAGCCATTTTTCCAGCCAAAGAGAGGAGTCACAAAAAGCAGAAATAGAGATACAATTAATCACTAACCTTTGATCTTCATCAGATGACACTCATAGGACTTCATGTTACACAATACATGTATGTTTTGTTCGATAAAGTTCATATTTATATCCAAAAATCTTAGTTTACATTGGCGCGTTATGTTCAGTAATGTTTTGCCTCCAAAACATCCGGTGATTTTACAGAGAGCCACATCAATTTACAGAAATATTCATCATAAATGCTGATGAAAATACAAGTGTTATGCATGGAACTTTAAATAAACTTCTCCTTAATGCAACCGCTGGGTCAGATTTCAAAAAAACTTTACGGAAAAAGCACACCATGCTATAATCTGAGTACGGCGCTCAGACACAAAAACAAGCCATACAGGTACCCGACATGTTGTGGAGTCAACAGAAGTCAGAAATAGCATTATAAATATTCACTTACCTTTGATGATCTTCATAAGAATGACTCCCAGGAATCCCAGTTCCACAATAAATGTTTGTTTTGTAAGATAAAGTCCATAATTTGTCAATACCTCCTTTTTGTTCGCGCGTTTAGTTCAAAAATCCAAATTCACGACGCGCAGGCACACTTAGTCCAGACGAAAAGTCAAGAAATTCCATTACAGTTCGTAGAAACATGTCAAACGATGTATAGAATCAATCTTTAGGATGTTTTTAACATAAATCTTCAATAATGTTTCAACCGGAGAATTCCTTTGTCTTTAGAAACGAAAAGGAACGCAGCTACCTCTCACGGGGCGCGCCTGAGTGAGCTCGTGGCACTCTGCCAGACACCTGACTCAATCAGCTCTCATTCCCTCATCCTTCACAGTAGAAGCATCAAACAAGGTTCTAAAGACTGTTGACATATAGTGGAAGCCTTAGGAAGTGCAATATGACCCCATAGACACTGTATATTGAATAGGCAAACCTACAAACCTCATATTTCCCACTTCCTGGTTGGATCTTTTCTCAGGTTTTTGCCTGCCATATGAGTTCTGTTATACTCAGACATCATTCAAACAGTTTTAGAAACTTCAGAGTGTTTTCTATGCAAATCTACTAATAATATGCATATTTTAGCTTCTGGGCCTGAGTAGCAGGCAGTTTACTCTGGGCACCTTATTCATCCAAGCTACTCAATACTGCCCCCAGCCATAAGAAGTTAAGAAGGAAAGAAATTCCACAAATTAACTTTTAAGAAGGCACACCTGTTAATTGAAATGCATTCCAGGTGACTACCTCATGAAGCTGGTTGAGAAAATTCCAAGAGTGTGCAATTCTGTCATCAAGGCAACGGGTGGCTATTTGAAGAATCTCAAATATATATTTTAACACTTTTTTGGTTGTTACATGATTCCATATGTGTTATTTCATAGTTTTGATGTCTTCTCTATTATTCTACAATGTAGAAAATAATAAAAATAAAGAAAAACCCTTGAATGAGTAGGTGTTCAAAACCTTTAACCGGTAATGTATATATTTTTGTCCAGATGGAATAGAACAGTGTGCAGTGCAATGCTGATTGAGTCATCCTTTGGATCTGTTGGAGCAGTATGAAAATTGAAGTGTGTCTAGGGTGTTGGGTAAGGTGATCCTTAAAAAGCCTTCCAAAGCACTTCATGATGACAGAAGTGAGTGCTACAGGGCAATAGTCATTTAGTTCAGTTACCTTCGCTTTCTTGAGTACAGGAACAATGGTGGACATTTTGAAGAAAGTAAGGTCCAACAGACTGGGATAGGGAGAGATTGAATATGACTGTAAACACTACAGCCAGCTGGTCTGCACATGCTCTGAGGACGTGGCTAGGGAATGCTGTCTGGGCCAGCAACCTTGCGAGGTTTAACACACTTAAATGTCTTTCTGACGTCAGTCATGGAGAACTGGAGCTAATAACAATAATGATTGATTGGATTTCCTTAACACGGGAACTTCCTGTTTGTTTCTTCTTATAGGACGGGATGAGTTGAATGGAGACGTGATCTGATTTGCCGAAGGGAGGGTGGGGTGGGCCTTGTAGTCCCAGAAGGGGGAGTAGCAATGGTCAAGAGTCCTCGATGAGCATGTAGCGTAGGCGATGTGTTGATAAAACTTTGGTCGTTTTTTCCTCAGATTTGCGTTAATAAAGTCCCCAGCTAGATTAAATGCAGCCTCAGGATATGCAGTTTCCAGTTTGGACAAAGTCCAGTGTGGTTTCTTTAGAGCCGTCGTGGTGTCTGCTTGAGGGGGAATATGCACGACCGTGACAATGACCGAAGAGAATTCTCTCGGGAGGTAATGCATTCCAAATCGGGAGAGCAATAGGGCTTGAGTTCTTGTTCTTACCACAATCACACAATGAGTTGTTAATCATGAAACGTGGGAGGAGGGTAACATACACCTTTGTTGCTCCTTGTTTCAGCAAGGTGCCTTCGGCTGCCTAGGTAACGCACCTTCCTGCAAGAGCACATGTAGTCAGGAGCAGAGAAGAGCTGAGGAGAGGAACATTTGCAAGATTTTATTTTATTTATTTATGCTATTCAAACGATTACAATGGTGATCATAGTCATTTGGCTGAAAAATAACCATCATCCAAAATTCCAGAACGGTGACAGCCCTGCTCATCACATTCTGTTTACTTTTCTCTTCCTTAAGCTCCTCTCCCAGCTCCCTCACAGCATGCACATTCCTGATTATCTTTACATACCTCGTAGCATTGAGATTTAAATGGCAAATATCCAAAAGCTGTGTATTTCGATAGTGTTCCAAATATAGATTGTTTAAGCTAAGTGCCAAAATTCACCTTTTATTCTATTGTATTCATGCATGCCCAGGCATATTTTGGAGGCACGTTGCCAGAACTGAATCCTGACAGTAGGTTCTCTGAGACTGGATTCTGGCTTTGTGAGATTAATAACACACACACACACACACACACACACACACACACACACACACACACACACACACACACACGGACGTGCATACAAACCGACACAAACCGCCTCATCACCAGACATTCTGTCTTTTATTTCAATTGAAAAAGTGGTGTCTGAAGCAATCTGCCTGAAACTGTACTGAGTGGTGTCTGAAGCAATCTGCCTGGAAAACTGTACTGAGTGGTGTCTGAAGCAATCTACATAGTAACAGTACTGGCACACTGGACTCTACTATAATGGTCCTTTGCCTCCTGTCAGCTTCAAGTCCTCACACAGTCAGACAAGTCCCTAATGGAGGTCTCTCAGGATGTTATTATCCATGTGCCCACAGTACCACTCATTCACAGACCCACTTAACTCCGCAGCAGATTTGGGCTGTGGACACACAGCCTCCCTCCCCTCTGTGCAATAGCTCCTGTTTGAATAGGCAGCAGCAGTCTGAAACAGTAGCTAATCATGCCAGGGCTCAAAGGGAAGGCTCACTTCCTGTAATTTGGATGTAATGTGGGATGTGGATCATTTCCATTATAATCACAGTTCACATTCTGCCAGGGAGGTTTAGGTAGGAGTGTGGTAAAAGTGCCAAGAAGGCCCACTGCTGTGTGTGTGTGTGCGTGCGCCCCAGGGACAGGCACTTTAACTATAAATAGCAACATTTAATTTGCCATCAAGGTGGAAATGGTGAACTGTATGTGGGTTACATACTGTGTGTCTGTGGTGCTTTGAATATACTGCTGTTTTTCAGAGGCATACCTCTACCTACCTTTGTACCTGACTGTAGCCAGCTTCCTCTTGCTGGCAGGTAGGCAGTGTCTCAAAGCTCTAGTACACTCAATATAAATATTCCATCTCCACCTTATTCTCTCTGTCTCTGTGTCTCTGTTTCTCTGTCATTCTCTCTCTCTGCATCCTCCCCCTTTCTCGCTGTGTATCTCTCTCTCCCAAGCATCATTGCACTTGCTTAATGTGTCTTTAATGTGAGTTTCTCTCTTCTTTCCCGCAGAGCGTTTTGACCACCACTGTCCCTGGGTGGGGAACTGTGTTGGGAAAAGGAACTACCGTTTCTTCTACATGTTCATCCTCTCCCTCTCCTTCCTCACAATCTTCATCTTCGCCTTTGTCATCACACATGTCATCTTACGTAAGTAATTGACAATAAAGATTGTACACACACACACACACACACACACACACACACACACACACACACACACACACACACACACCTCTTCCTCCTGGTTCTGGTTGTGTCAGAGCAGCTAGCCAGCAGGCTGTAAGTGGGCGGGCGTTGTGAAGCCCAGCAGTATTCTGGCTCCTTACCATCCCCCCCCAGAGTGAGCAGATAGTAGAGTCTGTGTGTGTGGGTGAGGGAGAGTGGGTGAGGATGACGGTTGGGAAAACAACTGGAGAAAAGAATGGAAGTCACAAATTAACCAACAGAGAATTCTCTCTTCAGTTGATCTTTCTTTTGTATCCTTCTCTTGATTTTGACTGTGGGCAAAATAGAAATTCTAGTCTCCTTCTGAAGAGAAGTCTGCTCTGTTTACAAAGTGTTATATTGACTGCCCACGTCACTATAACAAGGTTACCAAGCCCCTCTCCTGTACAGCCCATATAATTATAGTAGTCCTCTCAGAGTAGCTGTGAAGGGCACCTAGCTAGAAACACCTGTCACTGTTATGGATGAGACGAGCAGCACAGAGATCAATATGTCTCTTGGTGACTGAATTAGGCTAGATGGCCGTATTGGATTGTGCTCCTTCTCCTCCCCTCTCTATCCTGTATCCCAGATGGCAGTTAAAATGTAATGGCAATTAAAGTGGGTGCGCTCTGTCTTGCTCAGCCTCAGCATAAACTTGCTGACTGAATAAAAAAAGCTACTAAGTGTTTATGGCGTATGATATCCAATCCGCCCTGCATCATTATGTGTACACACAGCACAGGGAGAGCTGTACGCCACTTTATACTCTGAAGGCTTATCAGTATATTGGGTGCCAGTATAGATGGGTTATCTTCTGCTGCTCTCATAATCTTAGCCTATTAGTCAAAACATTTCACTGTAGACTAGTGATGTTGTCTCTTTTCTGAGAGGGGCTCTCACTCCCTAACATAGTGTCAGATATATTGTAGGTGCCATGGTATTTTGACCTTCTAACTTGTGTTATATGTTGTCAGCTTTGAGAGGGTATTGTGCTCTATCCCCTAGTAGCCTACAGTACATCGGGCTTCGCTCCATTCAAAGCCAAGCTCTGCGGCTGACCTTTCACCTTACTCAGTCTAAAGTTTTTTTTAGATTCTTTAGAATGTTTAACTGTTATTAAACTCTCGTCTCTCACTGCAGGATCCCATCGACAAGGGTTCCTCAACGCACTCAAAGACACTCCTGCTAGATATCCTTTCTCACAATGGTGTGATGGATGACTGCTGTCCCAGCTCTGCATGACTGCTGTCCCAACTGGTGCCTCTGTGGCTCCCTCCCTCTCATATAAATTGTCTCTCTGTACAGTATCGCTCTCTCTCTCTCTCTCTCCCTCTCCATCCTCCCTCCCTCCATCTCTGTGTTGTTGCGTTCCAAACAGCAGGATTTGTCTTGTTGTGTCCTCAGAGGTTGACAGCCGCCTGGGGTGGAGAGGATGACCCTGTGGCTGACCCTGTGGCTGACCCTGTGGCTGACCCTGTGGCTGACCCTGTGGCCACTACTGTTCAAAATACTACTAGAAGCTAGCTGCTAGCCAACCCATAGTCTCTACACAACTGCAGAGGAACAGTAGTTTTGCTTTGATTTTAGGGCCAGGCATTTTTTTCTGCCCAGATCAAATAGTTATTACAATATATGTATTTTTTATTTATTGGAATGCTTTTCAGTTTTAAGCCCCAAAAAAGTGAAAATGCTCAGCATGGAACTGTTCTATGATTTCCCTGTAACCTCTACTAGTGTCACCTCTCTGTGCCTCTCATCTCCCAGACAACTCTATACTGTATTCTCCATTTCAGCGGCCCGACACTCAGGTAATCTATAATCTGCCAGCCAGGCTGCTTGATGTGTGAGTGTGTCTCTCTGTCTGTCGGGCTTCATTTGTCTGTAGGCATGCTGCTGCTCTCTCAGGGAGATAAGAAGCACGTCGGGCCCTCTGGTGAGGAACCGTGTGGCAGGCTCAGCTGATAACACAGCAGCCCAATGTTGTACAGCAGCGCAGTGCTTTAAACAGGCAGGCAGGGGATGAGGCCTGATAACATCTATCTCACCAGTCTCCTGTATGTGAATGATGACATCCTTTGCTTGTCCTTGAGAGAGGAGGGGGCAGAAAGTCATCATGGAGGAGATGGTAGTTGGATTAACTCTAACCTGCCCTTGTGTGTTCTCTTTTCTTTTAGTGTATGTATGGGGCGGCAGGTAGCCTAGTGGTTAGAGCGTTGGTCCAGTAACCGAAAGGTTGCTGGATCAAATCCCTGTGCTGGCAAGGTAAAAATCTGTCGTTCTGCCCCTGAACAAGGCAGTTAACCCACTGTTCATAGGCCGTCATTGTAAATAGGAATTTGTTCTTAACTGACTTGTTAAAATAAATGTATACATGTGGCTGTGTGTGTGTGCAAGCACAGGAGTCAGGACATAATGACAGTAGTAGTAGCAGCCCAGGGCAAGCACTTTTACATAACTCCTCTCACTGGGATTAGGGTTTGGCAGTATACCGTATTTTACAATATACTGGTATTGATGCATTGACCGATTTGGGTTTTTACCTTTATAACGGTATTTGAATGTTTAGTTTGTTAAATGTGATACGCTGTGTTATGTCCATTTTTATAGTTTACTCCGCTACTTGAGTCATCTCTCCGCTCTCTCTCTCCTTGCCGCTTTCCACACAGACCTAGTCCCGCCCCCTGTCACTCAAGGAGCGCATTTGTTGTTGCTCAACCACGAGACACTTGCGTTCAGTCTGCATGGTCAATGCAGCAATGTTGATGACAACGATGTTGTTTCTTTGCTTCTTATTAATATAAATCCACAAGCATTGTATACTTACACTATTAGTTTGTATCTTATATCTGCAAATAGTTTGTTTGTCTTTGCAAGTTGTGGCTGAATCGAGTTAACCGCTAATGTTAATTGTTAATTTTAGTTTGCTGGCTAGTTAGCTAATAAATGTTCTGAGTTAGAGCAAACATAGCTAGCTATACAGCCTGATAGCAGTAGTGGTGTAGGCCTAAACCTTCTAAATCAATGAGGCATAGGCGTAGCATGAATATGTTAGCTACATAAAGCTATAGGAATATATTAGCTACATAGAGTAGACTAGACTTAATCTGTGTCCGAGAAACCATAAAGTAGCTTAGAGAAAATATTTAAATTAGCTAAAGATTATAGGGACCCCTAGGAAACACTGACCAACACTTTGGTTCCTAACCTGTCACAATAACTCCTCCCTGGCATTTTATTTTGTAGTCATGTCAAACAACACTGTATTCAAAGTGCCCACTATTATATTCTAACTATAGAATTAGAATAATCATTCTATTTCCATGATTCCAATAGTTCACCGAAGTGTTTTGATCTAAATTGTGAGTCAAATCACAATTTTAACATTTGGTAAAAAAATAAGGCCTAGTGCCTCCCGACTGGCACAGCGGTCTAAGGCACTGCATCACAATGCTAGAGGTGTCACTATAGACCCGGGTTCGATCCCGGGCTGTATCACAACCGGACGTGATCGGGAGTCCCATAGGGCAGCGCACAATTGGTCCAGCGTCGTCCGGGTTAGGGGAGGGTTTGGCCGGGGGGGGGGGGGGGGGCTTTACATGGCTCATCGCGCTCTAGCGACTCTTGTGGCAGGCCGGGCGCCTGTAGGCTGACCTCGTCGTCAGTTAAGTGGGCAGGTGTTAAGAAGCGCGGTTTGGAGGACGCATGACTTGACCTTCAACTCCTGAGCCCGTTGGGGAGGTGCAGTGATAAGACAAGATCGAAAAAGGGGGTGAAAAACAATTAAAATAATAAGAAATCAAAATAAGGCCTTGATTTTTTGCCCATATTGCGCAGCCCTATGTGGCAGTGTGGAAATGATCAAATACCATCATACCGTCAAAAATGTGAAAAATACTGCCATCTTTTGGCCATATCGCTCTAACTCTGATTTTATTTATTTTATTTTATTTAACCTTTATTTAACCAGGTAGGCAAATTGAGAACACGTTCTCATTTACAATTGCGACCTGGCCAAGATAAAGCAAAGCAGTTCGACACATACAACAACACATAGTTACACATGGAGTAAAACAAACATATAGTCAATGATACAGTGAAAAAAAATAAGTCTATATACAATGTGAGCAAGTGAGGTGAGATAAGGGAGGTGAAGGCAAACAAATATATGTATAAATAAATAAAAATATAAAATGGCCATGGTGATCTGCTCCTGATTCTGATTCTGCTGCTCCTGATTCTGCTGCTCCTGATCTTTGAGACCACTGTTCCACTGTACTACCATGCTGTTTCCAGTCAAGTGAACAGAGGGCTAGGCAGGCTAGCTAGAGTAAGGACAGGCATTGGCAGCAGGTCAATACTGCCCTTTCCTTTCCTCTACTCTGTGTGTTTGATGTATGTATGTGAGGGAAAGAGAGCAGATGTGTGTCTCTGTCTGTCAATAAGAGAGGGTACCTGGTGTGAAATAGCGTTTCAATCGGTGATATCACTCGCTCTGAGACCTTGAAGTATTTTTCCCCTTGCATTAGTGATAGGTAACGATGCTTCGTGGGAGGCAGTTGTTGTGTTAAGAGGGTCCCTAGTTTGAGCCCAGGTTGGGGCAAGGAGAGGGATTGAAGCAAACCTGTTTCAAGAGCATGCACCTGTTACTGAGCTGTAGCATAGGACAGTGTATGTGTCAGGTTTTCCTTAACCCTTTGGTCACTGTGCTGGAGGTGGTGGTGTGTTTCTTCTCTGTCTGGTCCATAGTGGGGCTGTCTGGATTCCACACATACCTGATCAGCTCCAACCAGACCACAAATGAAGATGTGAGTACATGGATACACACACTCACAAATCCTCTTAATTTGTGAAGCAGAGAGAGAGTAAGTGTATAACTGGATTTCTCTTAAATTGCTGAAGGTCTCATGTGTAAAACATCAGTACCTGCAGGGTTCATACATACCCCCAGCCATCTCCTGTCTCCTACCAGATTACACAGACACTACTAAACCCCCAGCCATCTCCTGTCTCCTACCAGATTACACACACTACTAAACCCCCAGCCTTCTCCTGTCTCCTACCAGATTACACACACTACTAAACCCCCAGCCTTCTCCTGTCTCCTACCAGATTACACAGACACTACTAAACCCCCAGCCATCTCCTGTCTCCTACCAGATTACACACACTACTAAACCCCCAGCCATCTCCTGTCTCCTACCAGATTACACAGACACTACTAAACCCCCAGCCATCTCCTGTCTCCTACCAGATTACACACACTACTAAACCCCCAGCCATCTCCTGTCTCCTACCAGATTACACAGACACTACTAAACCCCCAGCCTTCTCCTGTCTCCTACCTGATTACACATACACTACTAAACCCCCAGCCTTCTCCTGTCTCCTACCAGATTACACAGACACTACTAAACCCCCAGCCATCTCCTGTCTCCTACCAGATTACACACACTACTAAACCCCCAGCCTTCTCCTGTCTCCTACCAGATTACACAGACACTACTAAACCCCCAGCCTTCTCCTGTCTCCTACCAGATTACACACACTACTAAACCCCCAGCCTTCTCCTGTCTCCTACCAGATTACACAGACACTACTAAACCCCCAGCCTTCTCCTGTCTCCTACCTGATTACACATACACTACTAAACCCAACAGCCTTCTCCTGTCTCCTACCAGATTGCAGACACTACTAAACCCCCAGCCTTCTCCTGTCTCCTACCAGATTACACAGACACTACTAAACCCCCAGCCTTCTCCTGTCTCCTACCAGATTACACAGACACTACTAAACCCCTAGCCTTCTCCTGTCTCCTACCTGATTACACAGACACTACTAAACCCCCAGCCTTCTCCTGTCTCCTACCTGATTACACAGACACTACTAAACCCCCAGCCTTCTCCTGTCTCCTACCAGAATACACAGACACTACTAAACCCCTAGCCTTCTCCTGTCTCCTACCTGATTACACAGACACTACTAAACCCCCAGCCTTCTCCTGTCTAGCTGATTACACAGACACTACTAAACCCAGGCAGCAGTTTAGTTTTTCCTCTAGTGGATGGTTGAGTTTAGTGGAAGACAGCCAGATCTGAGTCTGACCTCATTTATTTCCAGGCAGTTTGCCTCATCGCTCACCACTGTAGAGCTGCCTGGGACATTATAGACACACACACACAGAAGGAACCGAAAGTTCCGGATAAAAGTCTGAGGAAATTGATCTTCCCTTTTTAAATACAAATTATGTTTTTAACCCCTGGTTTACTGCTCTGATTGTGGCTTTTTCTGTTTCAGATCAAAGGGTCATGGTCGTCTAAAAGAGGGAAAGACAATTATAACCCTTACAGCCACGGAAACATATTCACCAACTGCTGTGCAGCGCTGTGTGGACCCCTGCCACCCAGGTAAGGACAGTCCTGTGTTTGCGTGCGGATCTGACATATATTTGGATTTACCCAGAATGTAACATATGGCACACTATCATCCTCTGTCTTAGAGAAGTATCAAATCCAATAGTTCTTCTCATTCTAGGAGAAATCAGTTTTTCCCGTCACTGTAATTTCCTACATTGTCAGTAAGCTAAAATAGGTCCGTCACACAGAGCTCATCTTGATCTCGCTAGAGAGCTGCTGCTGTGAAATCATCTGCCTGCAGCTACTCCTCATTCAGACCTCTGATAGTACAAAGGATTCCAGCACCTCCCAGTGTGATCAAACTATGCACATAGAAATGCTAGATGTAGTAGTCATTGTATCTATAGACTCATAGCCATTGATTGCTTATTAGCTTGTCTTATCCAACACTTCCTTCTCTACATAATTTGCATTCAGACACATCATCAATATAACCCTTTCATTTGGATTACCTCACTGTGTATAACTCATAGTTGAAACCCCATTTTTTAAAATTATGTTTTATGTTTTTTTATTTTTTTATTTCACCTTTATCTAACCAGGTAGGCCAGTTGAGAACAAGTTCTCATTTACAACTGCGACCTGGCCAAGATGAAGCAAAGCAGTGCGACAAAAACAACACAGAGTTACACATGGGATAAACAAACGTACAATCAATAACACAATAGACAAATCTATGTACAGTGTGTGCAAATGTAGTAAGATTAGGGAGGTAAAGCAATAAATAGGCCATAGTGGCGAAATAATTACAATTTAGCATTAACACTGGAGTGATAGATGTGCAGATGATGATGTGCAGGTAGAGATACTGGGGTGCAAAAGAGCAAAAAAAGAAATGACAATATGGGGATGAGGTAGTTGGGTGTGCTATTTACAGATGGGCTGTGTACAGGTACAGTGATCGGTAAGCTGCTCTGACAGCTGATGCTTAAAGTTAGTGAGGGAGATATAAGTCTCTAGCTTCAGTGATTTTTGTAATTTGTTCCAGTCATTGGCGGCAGAGAACTGAAAGGAAAGGCGGCCAAAGGAGGTGTTGGCTTTGGGGATGAACAGTGAAATATACCTCCTGGAGCGTGTGCTACGGGTGGGTGTTGCTATGGTGACCAGTGAGCTGAGATAAGGCGGGGCTTTACCTAGCAAAGACTTATAGATAGTGCGTTTGGCGACGAATATGTAGCAAGGGCCAGCCAACGAGAGTGTACAGGTCGCAAATATGGGGCTTTGGTGACAAAACGGATGGCACTGTGATAGACTACATCCAATTTGCTGAGTGGAGTGTTGGAGGCTATTTTGTAAATTACTCTGGAAGGAGAGTTTACAGTCTAACCAGACACCTAGATATTTGTAATTGTCCACATATTCTAAGTCAGAACCGTCCAGTGTAGTGATGCTAGGCGGGCGGGCAGCAATCGGTTAAAGAGCATGCATTTAGTTTTACTAGCATTTAAGAGCAATTGGAGGCCACGGAAGGAGTGTTGTATGGCATTGAAGCTCGTCTGGAGGTTTGTTAACAGTGTCCAAGGAAGGGCCAGATGTATACAGAATGGTGTCGTCTGCGTAGATGTGGATCAGGGAATCACCAGCAGCAAGAGTGACATCATTGATATATACAGAGAAAAGAGTCGGCCCGGGAATTGAACCCTGTGGCACCCCCATAGAGACTGCCAGAGGTCCGGTCAACAGGCCCTCCGATTTGACACACTGAATTCTATCTGAGAAGTAGTTGGTGAATCAGGTGAGGCAGTCATTTGAGAAATCAAGGCTATTGAGTCTGCCGATAAGAATGCGGTGATTGACAGAGTCGAAAGCCTTGGCCAGGTCGATGAAAACGGCTGCACAGTACTGTCTTTTATCTATGGCGGTTCTGATATCGTTTAGGACCTTGAGCGTGGCTGAGGTGCACCCATAACCAGCTCGGAAACCAGATTGCATAGTGGAGAAGGTACAGTGGAATTCGAAATGGTCAGTGATCTGTTTGTTAACTTGGCTTTTGAAGACTTTAGAAAGGCAGGGCAGGATGGATATAGGTCTATAACAGTTTGGGTCTAGAGTGTCTCCCCTTTTGAAGAGGGGGATGACCGCGGCAGCATTCCAATCTTTAGGGATCTCAGACGATACGAAAGAGAGGTTGAACAGGCTAGTAATAGGGGATAAGAAAGAGAGGGTCCAGATTGTCTAGCCCAGCTGATTTGTAGGGATCCAGATTTTGCATCTCTTTCGGAACATCAGGGGGGGGGGGGGCAGAGCTGTTGGCCAGGTCAGGGGTGGCCAGGTGGAAAGCATGGCCGGCCGTAGAAAAGTGCTTATTGAAATTCTCGATTATCGTAGATTTATCGGTGGTGACAGTGTTTCCTAGCCTCAGTGCAGTGGGCAGCTGGGAGGAGGTGCTCTCTTCTCCATGGACTTTACAGTGCCCCAAAACTTATAAGAATTAGTGCTACAGGATGCAAATTTCTGTTTGAAAAAGCTAGCCTTAGCTTTCGTAACTGACTGTGTATATTGGTTCCTGACTTCCCTGAAAAGTTGCATATCACTGGGGCTTTTTGATGCTAATGCAGTACGCCACAGGATGTTTTTGTGCTGGTCAAGGGCAGTCAAGTCTGGAGGTAACCAAGGGCTATATCTGTTCTTAGTTCTACATTTTTTGAATGAGGCATGCTTATTTAAGATGGTGAGGAAAGCACTTTTAAAGAACAACCAGGCATCCTCTACTGACGGGATGAGGTCAATATCCTTCCAGGATACCCGGGACGGGTCGATTAGAAAGGACTGCTTGCTGAAGTATTTTAAGGAGCGTTTGACAGTGTTGTGTCTTTACTGTCATTAAATTGAAGACTTATAGTTTTTATCAAAGATTCTATGTATTACGCGATCAACTAAATAATAACGTAACTAATTAACTAGGAAGTTGGGGCACCAGGGAAGTATTCAGATTACAAAGTTATAATTTCCCAATATAACCTTTCAGATATTTTCATATCTGATCAATAGTCTTCTGATTAATGATTTATTTATTTTTACCTCACGTTGTTGGCCATCTGCACGAACCCAGCCCTCACTACGAGTCATCCATACATCAATTGTCTTAAATCATTTATTTATTACTAACTAAGTAATTCACAGAAATGCATAAACAAACAAACAAACTTAAAATGGTTACATGAAATGATAGGAGAAATATGCCCTAGTGGGCTGAACCGGCATGGCGGCTTGTTAGACAAAGGGAAAATTGGGGGTCGACTAAGAAGTCACTACAGAGTTCATAATTATAACAATTGACATGCTAATCCTTTACACATGAACGCTCACTCATTCGGGAACAATTGCAATCAATATATATATACGCTCAGTGTGTCGTCTTGATCGCTGGAGAAAAGTTAGTTTCTGTTGGAGAGTTTCGTCTGTCTCTGTCTTGGTTATTGTGGATAGTTCGGAGTGACATTCTTTATAGAATGGATGTTTCGGCGGTTGTCGTTCTTCACGTTCAATGATACCGAATTTCTAGCTGCAGACTAGTAGTCAATATCAAAGACTTGTTCTTATTCATCTAAGAGTTTAACCACGTGGTATGGTTAAAGATTCAGCAATTGTCCACAACCTTTGTCTCCTCCTAATGGAGAAAAAACATGGTCTAGTGATAATTTCTCAGAGTTGGGTTTTTATTAGGAATTGCCGAAAGGGGCTGTCCCAGGATGTCTGACCCAACTGGGCTCAGGGGCGGGTCCTCGGATTTAGTTCAAATCAAAAGCGATTTGTATTTTTCTTCATTAAAACAGTCCAAAATCATATTACACAATTATACAAACAGTATCATACTCACTCATTCATTTTAGACAACAATTAGATGTAAACCTCATATCTGAGGTTATTATATAAACAGCGGTATGGTAATGTAGCCACACAGTCTCCCATGAGTTTCCCGAGTTGTGACAAACGGACATGTTAATAGCTGGAATCTTCACCGATCTTTTATACTTTTTCCGGAACATGAAATCTGTTCGTACCTCAAGTTCTGTGAGGTGGAAGAAAACCCTTTGTCCTGAAAGTTTACCCTCGCTCTAATACTGTTTGGCCATGAGGAGATTCTCAGGAATTTACGACGTCTCTCTGTGACCACAGCATGGGTTGAAGGAGGAAAGGGGGAGGCAGGGAGTGGCAGGGAGTGGGGGATGGGCTTTATGTACCTAAACAGGCAACGTCATGACAACAGTGATGAGGGGTGGTCGTTTGACCGCGGGCCCATTCCGGATGAAGGCAATGAGGCAGTGATCACTGAGATCCTGGTTGAAGATAGCAGAGGTGTATTTGGAGGGCAAGTTGGTCAGGATGATATCTATGAGGGTGCCCATGTTTACAGATTTAGGGTTGTACCTGGTAGGTTCCTTGATAATTTGTGTGAGATTGAGGGCATCTAGCTTAGATTGTAGGACGGCCGGGGTGCTAAGCATATCCCAGTTTAGGTTACCTAACAGTACACACTCTGAAGATAGATGGGGGGCAATCAATTCACATATGGTGTCCAGGGCACAGCTGAGGGGGGTCTATAAAAAGCGGCAACAGTGAGAGCCTTATTTCTGGAAAGGTGGATTTTTAAAAGTAGAAGCTCGAACTGTTTGGGTACAGACCTGGATAGTATGAGAGAACTCTGCAGGCTATCTCTGCAGTAGATTGCAACTCCGCCCCCTTTGGCAGTTCTATCTTGACGGAAATGTTGTAGTTAGGGATGGAAATTTCAGAATTCTTGGTGGCCTTCCTAAGCCAGGATTCAGACACGGCTATGACATCAGGGTTGGCGGAGTGTGCTAAAGCAGTGAATAAAACACATTTAGGGAGGAGGCTTCTGATGTTAACATGCATGAAACCAAGGCTTTTACGGTTCCAGGACTGTTACGACCTATGGTCTCCTGTCTCTCTCCCAACACCCTACGTGCCTCCCCTCACGTTCTACACACACTCTCTGTGGTGAAAGCTCTGGTTCTTCACACTCACTCAGCCTAGATAGAGGCTATCTTATCTTTACAGCCCAGGTTTTCCCTCGCTGACGAGACAACTGGAGACGCAGCACCTCTTCTGTGGTTTAACTCTAAGCTCAGTCCCAAATAGCACCCTATTCCCTATGTACTGTAGTGCACTACTTTTGACCAGGGCTTATAGGGCTCTTTAGTGAATAGGGTGCCATTTAGGACATGTGTAAAGGCATGCTACAGTGCATCAGTAGCATGTTATTAACAGTGAGGCAAGACAGTCTCTTCGAGGTAAAACACACGTACAGGGCCAGGGGGAACCGGGGAATAAACAGGGGAGAGAAATTGGGCCTTTCAGTGTGTTTGGCTGCACTCTGTGTAACAGTCCCAACCCAGCCTCCACTGCCCACATCATTACTCACTGGTAATAACTCTACTGGGTGGCAAGGGACAGTACTCACTGGGCAGGTGGTGGGCAAGAAGGGAGGGGGCAGCTGTGTATGTGTGTGTGTACATTCTATATGTCTTCAGTTTTCACAAGTCCACCTCCGCCTGCCTGTCTGGTGAATTCCTGTAAGAGACTAGCTAGCTCTGAGTCAACAGGCTCTCTGTTACTGATTACCCTGCACGTGCACACATTCCGTTAGAGCTGACCTGTGTCACTGTTTCATATCAACACACAGCCCATCCATGGTGATGAATGGATGTTGCTTCACATGGTTAGCCCATGACTATGCACTTACACATACTCACACACCCCCTTTATACAGACACACATGCATCCTTAGACACACATACGCGCTCACACACACACACACACACACAAAAGACACACACACTATAAGACAATCATGTTGCTTAACCTCAGCAGGTTCCTGTCTAATCAGCCATGTGTCAGCCCAACAATGGTAATGATAGAACAGAGATAATGATTCACTCCACTGATCGTTGTATGACCTCATTGACTGAATACTAAGAGGAGAGCCTGCATACAGAGTGAAACATTAAATACAACGCTCCTTTAGTGGGTTTCTCTGTGTGCTTCTTCTGGCCCTCTTATTCTTTCACAGTATTAACTCTCAGAAAGTCATCTAATTTAATCTGCATTCTGTATCGTCTTAACATCGATTTACATTGTGTAAGGATATCTGCCAACGATTAAAATTAGAGTATTCAAAGAAAGTAAAGCATTTCATTCACAAATGCAAAATAAATGTACAGTGTCAGCCTTGCCTCAAAGTACGGTATTGAAATAGACTTGGGACTTGCCTTATTCACTTGTCAAGGAAGGGATCTAGAATATGATATCATTGAATGGTTTTCTCAGATATTTCTCTCTTTCTCTCCTCAGTCTCATCGACAGAAGAGGCTTTGTCCAATCAGACACGCCACTGCCCACCCCGCCAACCAATGGCATCACCATGTATGGATCCACCCAATCACAGGGCCACATGGTGAGCCATTCTCCACTCTGTGTCTTTTCCAAACCTACTTATGGCCGTCAGTGCAAACCAAACCACACCCTTGCCATCTTAATATGGCTTAGCAAATATCACCTGGCCTCTTGAAGATTAGTTAGCTATAGGTTCCTTATAAAAGGTCAAGCATGGTGAACAGTGATATCATTGATTCAGCCATTCCGGGCCTTGAATGGAGGGTGGCCGCACAGTGACCCATCATTGGCTGACTCAACCTGGAAAACCCAGGAAAGGGAATGGCAGCTGTTGCTGTGCCAGGCCCTGATTGCATGGCAGTGCCAGCTTCTTCAGCTCTCATAGTAGCCTGATTGTCCAGCTGTTGTCTTATATCCTGCTTGTTTTTTATCTGTAAACGATGGCTCTACTGTCCGCCTTGCCATCTAGATAGATAAACCATCCCAATCAATCTCCCGGGAATTATGATGACCAGCGGCATCATGGTGTATTATTGCAATCAGCAGCAGCATTGGTAATTAGTTTAGAGTTGAACCAGGGCCCTGTTTCCACGCGATGGGAGTCAAGGGCAGAGTAGCGTTAGAGCCTCCCTCCCTCCCTCCTCAGTTAGGATTGATGAATAAATACCACGGCTCCCCTCATCCCACGCTAGCAAGCCAACTGACAAGGCTGTTGATCTCACCTCTCTCACTCTTTCCCTCCAGCTCCTCTCAATCCAAATCTATTTTGCCAATCTTATTTCCATATCTGGTCAACAGATCGGAACAAATCAACTGCTGGGATTCCAAATAGGTGATTGTTTCTGTTAATATTCACACAGATTTTACCCATGATGCTCAGTGATCTGGCATTATGGCTGGGAAATAGGTCAGTGCGTGCGTGTGCGAGCGACAGGCAATGTCATTATGGACAGTGCTCGTGCTGTGTGACTCCTTGGCTCCCCCCCTCATCACACTCTCCCCCTCTCTGACATCCCTAGGGAGGGACGTGTGTTGTGCTCATGTGCAATGCACACTCTCTCCCCCTCTGCTTCCCACAAGCTTATCATGCAGACTGACTGGACAATCTAACTCTTGTGCTGGGAGGTTTTGGCATGGCAAAAACAGATAGATGGCAAGAAAGGGATGACAGACAATAACAGACATAGGGAGAGGAAATGAGAATAAATGGTGTTGTAGAGCGAAGGGTCCTACAGTACCCAGGTGGAGTGAGTCTGACTTCAACAAGGCACTGTCAGCAGACAGTGTAATTGGTGTTGGAGTGTTTCAGAACAAAGGGAGAGGAACTGTAAATGTCAACCTCACCCCACCAGTCCTGCAGGGAATGGAAGAAAGAGGATGGCTTCTGGTGGCCCTTAGTGAACAAGCCGTTGTTTCCCTTCTCCTACATTCTAATGAACGGTCACTACTCGTTACACTCCTGTGAACTTGAATCCAATAGGCTGTTAGAATAATCCAGTGTCCTGGATGGTAGCTCTGGTCTTATTGAATGGGTCATGGCCATCTGGAACTGGTTGTGCTGGCTGGGAGACGGGCTTGGCATTCCATCGCTTTATCACATGTAGAAATAGTCTGTTAGGACCAGTTGTTATTGTTAGGAGTAACATACTACATTTATTACTTTTCACAGGGAACCATTTGAAATGTCGCCACTAACGAAATCTATATTTAGTCACCAACTTAAGAGAATGTGGCATGTGTTTGACTAAACAAGAGGAATTTCCATTGAAATATAGCACCGTTGAATCATAGCTGGTCGTCGTGTAAATCCAGAAAGACTGAAAAACAGCTTCTGTCTCCGGGCCATCAGACTGTTGAACAGCCATCACACCGTGTCCTGTAGTACGAGACAGAACACACACCTCATACACACTCAAGACTCCTGTACTCACAAACACACTCACACACAGCCAACTCTGCTGTCCCATGTATATAGAGACAATAAACAATGGATACTTCATGTTTCTTTTATACAGTTTTTCACACTGTGTATTCATATACTGTATTCTCAACATCGCTCATTGTAATATATCTACTACTCTACATTGCATTACTGTTACACGTTAAACACACAGCATTTATATACTGGATTCGTGACAGAGCTCACTGTAATATATACTGCTGTACATATCATTCTTACTTGAACTTTTTGGTGTATATATGCATAGAGTGCATTTGGATTACTGATGGAGTTATTTGGGTTCTTAATTGGATTCGTTACTGCACTGAGCTAGTAACACAAGCATTACACTGCTCCCGCTATTATAACATCTGCTAAACTGTGTACGTGACCAATAAACTTTGATTTGTAATAGTGAAAGGCAGTCTGTCAATGTACGAAAGGCAAATTGGTAACTAATAATCGTCAAGTGTGGAGTAGCCAGTACTGTACAGTGGATTATTGCTGTTTTTCCATGTATCTGTTTTGTAAAGCCATTGTAGGCTGATCTAGAGAAGCTGTGTCACCATGGCAACAGATTACAAGGATGCCGTCATGTCATTACACCATCCGTCACATTAGGCCCCAGTCAGGAAGTGACAGAGAGAACCGTGGAAGAACAGTATGTGTGGGCGACGTGACATCTAGAACAGTGGCCATGGCCTCTAGTTAAAACACAATCAGCTTTGTTCTTTGTCTCTCTGTCCATTTTCTCTCGATTTCTTACCAGCACATCTTTCTCATTTTTTAAATGTTTTTTGTCATTTTCTGTTGTAGCTGGCAGCTATTTTTAGACGGCAGAGCGGGACACATGTAGACTCCGGAATTTGATGGACTCCTGTTTCAACTTGAGTACTGGATGATGATCCACACAACTCATTTTAGACTCTCAGTATCTCTGTGGTGTCTACTTGACGTGTGATTTGTTAATTCATTAGACGAATGACTAATAGAATGCTTCTTCTCATCTATCTATCTAATAATCTAGCTTGAACAACCCTAGAATGAACCAATGTTTAGACAGCTGTCATCATTTGAATGTGCATCAGATCATCATGCAGTCAGCCAGCCAGGCAGGCAGATCGTCATGCAGTCAGCCAGGCAGATCATTATGCAGTCAGTCAGCCAGCCAGGCAGGCAGATCGTCATGCAGTCAGTCAGCCAGCCAGGCAGGCAGATCGTCATGCAGTCAGTCAGCCAGCCAGGCAGGCAGATCATTATGCAGTCAGTCAGCCAGCCAGGCAGGCAGATCATTATGCAGTCAGTCAGCCAGCCAGGCAGGCAGATCGTCATGCAGTCAGTCAGGCAGGCAGGCAGATCGTCATGCAGTCAGCCAGGCAGGCAGGCAGGTAGATCGTTACGCAGTCAGTCAGCCAGCCAGGCAGGCAGATTGCCATGCAGTCAGCCAGCCAGGCAGGCAGATCAAGAGCAGACAGGGTTTTGTTCCCTAGCTCTGTGCCAGCTGCTCTTCCTGTAGTTTGTTGGGCTGATGGCCGGTTTATGACCAGGGCTAAACTTATCAGAACTCAACTTCACTACTTCGCAGGCTCCTTGCACAGAGCAGCACGCCAACATGGGTAATGACAGCCAGTGCTTTGGAAAATAGTTGTCTCTTCACCCCCCTGGGCAGAACAGGGGGCAGCAGTCCCAGTCCCAGACCCAACCAGCAACTCACCCTCTCCAGCCTATAAAGGAATTATAGTCAAAGCTCATTAGTAAATAATGCCTATTTTTCCAAAGGACAGTATGGAGCTAAAACATTTGAAAAGCATTTATAAAGTAACCTAAGGAGTGCAACTTTGCCAAAGCTGGCCCTTATTATTAGATTTGGAGACGTGATGGGATTTTGGAGCGCATTTGTCAAAGAGAAGCTTTCGATCTTGACTAGCTGACATTGGGGCTAAACTAATCATGATGAAAGATAGCCCGTGTTAGAGGATCTCTCCAAATGGACCTTGCTCTTGTTGGTCCAAGAAGCAAATACAGTGTGATGCTTTCTTAGCTAACAGTATCCATGGTTTTCCAATAGGTTCATGTACTGTAGATACCAGCGTCTCTTTTCTCTCCCAACGTCTGTTTGTCTTGTGGGGTGGGATTGGACTCAGATGAATCAATCCTCTCAACATCAAGTCTATTTCTGGAGCTATGGGGCCGGTGCCCTGGCTGTTAATGTTCTGATCCCTGTGTATAATGCTCTTTGAAAAGTGTCTGTCTCCAGGCCTGGCTGATACCAGCAGACAGACAGTATTGGAGACAGTAGGGGCTCTGTCAGTGAGCGCTCAGATCTCTGCCTCCTGTACAGATGATGCCTACTGGCTGAAACGTGTCTCCTTCAGTAGCTATGCCTCAAAGGAGAGACTATGAGCCTGCCATGTGAGAATAGCCTCTCATTTCAGGCTTCTAGGGGCAGAACTACTATCTAGCTACTGTACTGGCTAGCAAAACAGTTTCATTCCAGGAGTTAAGTTGTCTGAGTGACTAAAAGAAGCCAAGATCATAGGAGATTGACTGACTGATATGAAAGTGATAAGAGAAACTTGTTATTTTAAAACAAACACTCTTAACCTAATTTATGCTTAGTCAGACAGATGATTAAGATGTGAGGGACATATTACCTTCTATCACTTTCCAATCAAAATGTCTCTCTCTCTGTGTCTGTCTGTCTGAGTGCACTCTGCCTGCCTCCAGTTTCGCGATGTTCAGCCCTCCTTTTCCTGTAGTCCACGATCAGCTCCTTTTTGTCTTGCTCATGTTGAGGGAGAGGTTGTTGTGCTGGCACCACACTGCCAGGTCTCTGACCTCCCTATAGGCTGTCTCATTGTTGTCGGTGTTCAGGCCTGCCACTGTTGTTGGCAAACTTAATGATGGTGTTGGCGTTGCTTGGCCACGCAGTCGTGGGTGAACAGGGAGTACAGGAGGGGACTAAGCACGCACCCCTGAGGGGCCCCCGTGTTGAGGATTACTGTGGCAGATGTGTTTTGTTGCCTTCCCTTACCACCTGGGGGGCGGCCCGTCAGGAAGTCCCGGATCCAGTTGCAAAGGGAGTCCTTAGCTTATTATTAAATAGGCTCATTTAGTTCAAAGGCTAAAACAGTGCACTGCTGGCTCATTCCCAGTCCATTTAGATGTTTGATTTACATGGACACTATTTAGGTTACAGAGATACAGAACTAAATCATTATCTGACTTAACGCTGTTTCAACTCCATGTATAGACTTCACTATGCATTTGAGTCACATTGAATACTGTGCATTTTAGGGCTGTCCCGACAACAACAAAAATCTTGGTCGACCGAGAGTCGTCTGTTCTTTCGACCAATCGATTGGTCTAAATGTTTTAACGTGTATTTTCCATATATAGATGGGCCCGTTAGACTGCAAAATACCACAAGCCCAAACAGATATAATATTTGACAAAAACATAATTTCAGACCTTGCTTACATTTGTATATGATCTCTCTATTATGCGTGGGAATACTTTAACAGATTTCCAAAATTAAAATCACTTGAAGACGATTTACTGGTGTTATATTCAACAATATAGCTGGGGAACCTTGGCCGTGGCCTTCTGGATTCACTCTAGTGACTCTGGAGTGAGTCCGACCGCAGTTGATTTGATTGTGCCGGGCTCAGAGCGAGTGCCTGTTGACTACCAACCGTTGCCTCTCTCTTGCCTGCTGCAGCGACCACCTTAGAAAATCAACAGTGTTTATCACGCTGTCCATGTTGTTGAAGCTGCAACATAATTACAGCCATTTCTGACTGAAAAGTTCTGTTACTACTGCTCGACTAAAGAAATCTGTCAACCAACAGCCTATCGACAATGGACTAAATGGGATCAGCCCTAGTGTTTTTCTCTGGTGGTTTACTGTGCATTCTAACAAGGTTACTAACAATATATTTTCTCTTTTTTCTCATCTCTTCACTACACTCATGTTAACCTCATCTCTCTTCATTCATTCACTACACTCTTCCTTCTATCCCCACATTTCCCTCCGTCTCAACATGTCTTATTACTCTCCCTACTCTCTCTCTCCTTTCCTACCCTCCATTTCTCCTGTCTCAGTGTGTTCAAGACCAGTGCATTCAGAGCACCAAATTCGTTTTGCAGGCTGCCGCCACGCCCCTGATGCAGAGTGAGCCGGTCATCCTCACAGACGAGGCCTCTTTACCAGGCAGGACGTCGTTAGGCGGTCCCTGCTCTGGAGCCCTGCCGCTAGGGGGCCAGCCTACACCCCCCACCTCCACCCCCAACCTTAGCTGTGACAATGGCATGCTGCCCCTCCGGAACGACCACAGCGAAGCGCTCCACCACCACCACACGGACGGGGTCCACCACCACTTCCTCACGCCCGATGAAGCCCCCTCGCCACCGGGCATGCTCCCCTGCGGCAGCCCCCTGGGACACAGCCACACCATTCAAGGCTTCTACAACCCAGCCAGCCAGGACTCTCTACATGAGGACTCTGTCAGAGGCCTGGTCAAACTCAGCTCTGTCTGACAGGGGGTTCACTCAAATATCTGTCAATCCCCTAAAACACTCCCCCGAGGCCCTCCATCCACACCTGTGCCAAACAGTGGGTCTTCCCAACCCTGAATGCCTGTAACCAATATCCTCTCCGTCCTCTAAAATCACAGGACTTCTCTAAAAGACTGTGGTACTATTTGGCTACTGAGAGCAGAATTGAACTAGGACCTTCCCTCCTAAGCCAACGACTTGCCAAACCTCTGCATCATACGGGGGTTGTTGCTGGTGAAGGGCCCAGGGGACTTGTGCTCCTCTCTTCTACTGAAGCGTAGTCCACTGTCCTGGGAGGGGACAGACAAAGGAAAGGAGGGGTGGATGTATGTACAGTCTGGCTGTTTGTCAGCTATTTAAAGTAGAAAGAGGTGGCATTGTGAGTTATTCTTAAACATGTTAAAGAAAAGCTGCTTTATTTCTGTCGTGAATCACGGGTCTGCCATTTATTTTTTTGTACAACGGACTATGGCCTACTTGTTGATCTGATGGACAGTGTCTTTGCCTTTCTATCTGATTCTGGTTTACAGTCAATCACCAAACAAGTTGATGTTGTATATCATTTAATTCACGTTTTTTTAAGTTACATGTTAAGATTCTGTATTATTGTGCCATACCAAGGTAATTTCTTTTCCTCAAGATATATTAATAAAATCACATATTTTTAAGGAACTAGATTCTATCTGTTGAAGCCAAACCTCAAGGTGACCAGTTGAAAGTCATGTGTTATCACCTCTGACGTCACACATCCTTCAGTAGGTATTTAATGGTAGCCTTGTGCCGAGTGCCTTTGGTAAGTGTAGCTAAATGAGAATAACAAACGATTCAACAGTTTAAAATGATTCTACATGATGTATTGAGGGTGAGTCCTGCTCTAGGCTGGTCTAAGGTCATGTAATGGTCCATTCATCAGGGGTCTAAGGCCTCAGGACCTCCAACCACAGCATCAGAGAGAGAGTGGAAAACAAGGGCCCCCTGTCACCAGGAGACAGTCAAGAAGAGACTTGTATGGGCTAGGCTTCAGACGGAATTGCATTTCTTCAAGCCACATGGATTCTGTTTTTATGTAGCAAACTCCATAGGAAACCACTGCTCATCGGGAAAGCATCATCTTACACCAATTTCTCCTTGATCGGATGGTCAGGGGGCCGGAAGATAATACAAATATAATTTCACCTTAAGAGGCCTAAACAGATATACACTGCTCAAAAAAATAAAGGGAACACTAAAATAACACATCCTAGATCTGAATGAATGAAATATTCTTATTAAATACTTTTTTCTTTACATAGTTGAATGTGCTGACAACAAAATCACACAATGATCAATGGAAATCAAATTTATCAACCCATGGAGGTCTGGATTTGGAGTCACACTCAAAATTAAAGTGGAAAACCACACTACAAGCTGATCCAACTTTGATGTAATGTCCTTAAAACAAGTCAAAATGAGGCTCAGTAGTGTGTGTGGCCTCCACGTGCCTGTATGACCTCCCTACAATGCCTGGGCATGCTCCTGATGAGGTGGCGGATGGTCTCCTGAGGGATCTCCTCCCAGACCTGGACTAAAGCTGGATGGAGCGAGACATGATGTCCCAGATGTGCTCAATTGGATTCAGGTCTGGGGAACGGGCGGGCCAGTCCATAGCATCAATGCCTTCCTCTTGCAGGAACTGCTGACACACTCCAGCCACATGAGGTCTAGCATTGTCTTGCATTAGGAGGAACCCAGGGCCAACCGCACCAGCATATGGTCTCACAAGGGGTCTGAGGATCTCATCTCGGTACCTAATGGCAGTCAGGCTACCTCTGGCGAGCACATGGAGGGCTGTGCGGCCCCCTAAAGAAATGCCACCCCACACCATGACTGACCCACCGCCAAACCGGTCATGCTGGAGGATGTTGCAGGCAGCAGAACGTTCTCCATGGCGTCTCCAGACTCTGTCACGTCTGTCACATGTGCTCAGTGTGAACCTGCTTTCATCTGTGAAGAGCACAAGAGCACAGTGGCGAATTTGCCAATCTTGGTGTTCTCTGGCAAATGCCAATCGTCCTGCACGGTGTTGGGCTGTAAGCACAACCCCCACCTGTGGACGTCGGGCCCTCATATACCACCCTCATGGAGTCTGTTTCTGACCGTTTGAGCAGACACATGCACATTTGTGGCCTGCTGGAGGTCATTTTGCAGGGCTCTGGCAGTGCTCCACCTGCTCCTCCTTGCACAAAGGCGGAGGTAGCGGTCTTGCTGCTGGGTTGTTGCCCTCCTACGGCCTCCTCCACGTCTCCTGATGTACTGGCCTGTCTCCTGGTAGCGCCTCCATGCTCTGGACACTACGCTGACAGACACAGCAAACCTTCTTGCCACAGCTCGCATTGATGTGCCATCCTGGATGAGCTGCACTACCTGAGCCACTTGTGTGGGTTGTAGACTCCGTCTCATGCTACCACTAGAGTGAAAGCACCGCCAGCATTCAAAAGTGACCAAAACATCAGCCAGGAAGCGGTCTGTGGTCACCACCTGCAGAACCACTCCTTTATTGGGGGTGTCTTGCTAATTGCCACCTTTTGTCTATTCCATTTGCACAACAGCATGTGAAATTTATTGTCAATCAGTGTTGCTTCCTAAGTGGACAGTTTGATTTCACAGAAGTGTGATTGACTTGGAGTTACATTGTGTTGTTTAAGTGTTCCCTTTATTTTTTTGAGCAGTGTATTTGACAAAAACAATCATTTCAAACCTTGATTACATTTTCCTGCGTAGCTGGCGTCTTTTGGATGGGAAAGGAGCGATGTCTCTGCTTATAGTAAGGCCTTTTCCGCTGCATGTTTTAATTTTGAAAAATGGGCCAGTCGACCGCTGTTTGTACCGATTAACTTAAAGCCCCATCTGGCTGGTTGAAGAGGAGAAATGCACCTCTGTAGCGGTGATACATGTGCATAGATATCACAGGTAATTGAGGACCTGCTGGATGGATTAGAAAATGAAAATGATCCCAATCATCATACATTTATTTAAAAGCAGATTAACTATTTAAGACATTACATACAGTAGGTTACAGCAGAAGGAATCACTACACATGACATCAACAGAATTAAATAAATATTAAGGCTGAAAATGCTTGACTGAAAGAACTTGCAATGTTCCCACGTTTGTGGAGACTGCATTCACGGTTAACATGTCTGCTCAATCGGAAATTACCTTTACATTTTAAGCGTGCTATAGCGCTGGATTTTTGGCCAAGCAAGAAAAGAGTGGCCATGCAGTCATACATAACATTGATTAGCACAAACTTAGGGCTGGATTCGATCCACGTTATAGCTCGATTTTAAATTTAAAGGCATTGTTCTCGCGTTCGTTGACTACATTCACGGTAAACGCTGCATGTCAGCTCAATAGGAAATTACCTTTACATTTTAAAGCGGATCTTCCGCAATACAGATTGAATCCAGCCCTTGTTTTCATTGAACCATCACCAACCAGTGCAATTGGTTTGACCCTGTATTGTAGTTGTGCTTGGATTGAAGTGCAATAGACTAGGGGCTGGATTTAATCTCTATCGCGAAAGAGCCGCGTTAAAATGCGAAGGTAATTTCCAATGCAGCCTCCGAATGTTGCCTTTACATTTCAATCAAGCAATAATGCTGGTCTTCGAATACACGGATTGAAGCCAGCCCTAGGTCATATGGTGGGTGAGCTTAGTCAACTAGATTTGGCCATTTCACATGAAAGAGTTTGACCTTGTGACAACATTTCAGGCCATATTGCCTTTCTAATGTATGATCTTAAAACCAGCTATTGGATTATATTTGAAGAACAAATCCTACATAGGGTAAATAAAAAGCCACACATGTTCCCTCAGGTACAGAACATTAAATATATTCAGGATTTTCATATTCCTGAGTTGTCAAGCAGCACCTGTAACCATCCTATAATTTGTTTCAGCACTGGACCTGAGATGGATGAATGAAAATTGATTATTTTAGTGATTAGGGTTAAGTATTTAATTTTAGAATGATGAAAAATAGTGCAGCTCCAAGAGATATTTTAGTCGAGCTCTTCCAAATCACGGTCCCTGTCAATGTAAATGTAAATTGTATGGCCTTCCAATGAGTTTATACCTGGTGCTAACATGCGACCTTTGTCTTGATTGTGCCCACATTTTTAGACGGGTGTAGTGGATTAAAAGACATTGTGGTCATATCTTCCTGACCACCTCCAGAGGTAGTCAGACAAGCAATTGTAAACAGATCTGGAGGGTCAAACCATTTAAATCATCATATCAGCCTCTAAATCATTGACAGGTAGCATTAAGCATTAATAATTGTCTTAAAATAAATTATTTCAAATGTAAGGGAGGGACTAGGAAATCCAGTCACAATGCGGATGGTTAAATGCATGTTAATACTATGTAGATGCAACAAACCTTGATTGGATCATATTGATCAGATCACAAAACCCACAGGTTAGCGCAAGGTGTAAATGAGGCTGTTTCTATAATACTCCTGTCATTACACAATATACCAGCCTCCCTTGCACCAGATAGTGCATACAAGTATGACTGTCAAATTCTGTGGATCCACTTGAACAGATCCAAGGCTACCTCAGCTGTAAACCTCATGGCTCAGACATTGGAGCCCATAATCAGGCCAGTCCAACACCAGCTGGCTCAAGCACTGCTCACTGCCCAGGGTGGGGGAGTTGTGAACGGGCCTGTCGTCCAGAATAGGGCTTAGCCCATCGGCGCCTAGCTTGCCTCTGTCATGGGTCACCACAGCTTGATGTCCATCAGCTCCAGGTCTCCCATGATCTCCAGCTGGTTGATGGTACTCAGGTCCTGCACCCGGTGCCTGTAGTCCAGCAGGTGAGAGCCATTCACCGCCAGCTTGAACTGGTGGGGCTGGCAGAGGATCAGCATCTGGGGCAGAGAGTACTTATAGTGAAAAAGACTAGTAAGAGTTCCAATAATACAAGTAACATGATGTGAGAACCGCTCATTTAGAAACAGCATCCATCTGAACAAAGAAAAATAAAATACTTAATACTGATAGTTAGAGGCAGCATACCTCAAAGTACTCCCCAGGCGAGAAGGGGAAGACGGGAAGCTCCCTCTCCTCTGGTCCCCAGCACTCACTAAGGTAGGAGTTCCTGATGAACATGGCCGACTTCATCCGGGGGTTCAGGTGCAGAGCGATGTTCTCACTGCCGTTGTTGCGGAGGTTCACAGTGAAGCTGCCAGACACGAGGTTCATCAGAAAAACAATGATGTAGAATAACCTACATTGTCATGCACAGGAGGTTGGTGGCACCTTAACTGGGAAGGACGGGCTCGTGGTAATGACTGGAGCGAATTGGTGGAATGGTATCAAATACATCAAACATGGTTTCCATGTGTTTGATGCTATTCCATTTGCTCCGTTCCAGCCATTTATGAGCCGTCCTCCCCTCAGCTGCCTCCTGTGATGTCATGAATAGTGGGCAGTCCCTATCCTGCCCTTATACACTCCCTCAAAAGATACACTGTCAATTTTCTTGGAACATAGTTTAAATACTCAGTGGTGTCCTATTGCTTACCTGTGTGGGTACATGCTGACCTGTCCCTTGATTGTGATGTGCTGTCCTGGACTCACCCCTTTCAGTAGACTGCCTTTGTAAGGGAGACTCTGGAAATGCATAAGATATAGGCCATGTCTATACACTTAACATATTGATGCAATTGGTCATGTTGCCTAATATAGATATATCTTTTATGGAAAATATAACACACAACTCACCAGGTCACCTGATTCACCTGAGATTGAGTATATTGCCTACAGGAGAAAATAATGAAGACATTCATTATAGAGCTAGTTGAAAACATTATGTATTCTATTGACCTATAAAAAGAGTATTGGAGGGGGTACTTACTGAGTTTGGTATGAAGCCAATGGCGCGCACCTTGACTTTCCCAGATATAGAAAATGTGTCAATCCTGTCCAGTGGGATTCTGTGCTTGTATTCAAACAAATGAGAACCATTTACTGCCACCTGCAGGTACAAAGGAGAACAGCATTCATACAGGATCACAAAAATCCATTACACTGTATTTGCTTGACTTTTGCATGACTATACTAGCTTCTTTTGACTTAACAGTAGTGAATGTGAAAGCAAATGTAGGTTAGTGAGTTTTTCCCTGTATGTAGCCTAATTGAAGACTACTTGCGGTAAACAAGGTAAGTCCCAGACTTTGGTCCACTTGCCTTAAAGACATCATCATGGACCAGGATGATCGTCTCGAAGGCTGCTCCCTGTCTGTAGGGCAGCTGCTGAAGGGTCTCCTCCCTGCCCCAACTCTCCTGCACCAGAGAGTTACAAACAACGCACGGGGAGCCCTTAAAACGGGGGTTGAAGTGGAGGGCGATGTCCGCACGAGGTTTAGTGCTGGTGCCACAGGACAGGTCCATCTGGAACCTGCAGTTACCACATTGGTACGTATTAGAGAAGAGTTTCTAAATGTCTTAAAGCTGAGGTGGGGACTTGAGTCAGGGACTCTGACTTAAGTCGCACTAAACAGTTTTTTTTGTTGAACTTATATTTTTTTGTTAGCTAAACATAATTTTTTAGCTGGGTAAAAGTATTATTTTTGAGTGGGTTGAACTGATGTATTTGTTTGTTACCTAAACGTATTATTTCTAGTTAAGCATATTCTTATATGAAGCTAGGGTTGAGGGTTAGGGTTGAACCGGGATGTGGACATTAAGATAGGGTTAGGTTTGTGGTTGAGGTTAGGTTTGAACTGAGATGTGGACATTAAGCTAGGGTTAGGTTTGGTTGAGGGTTAGGATTAAACTGGGATGTGGACATTAAGTTAGGGTTAGGGTTGAACTGAGATGTGGACATTAAGCTAGGTTTAGGGCTTAACTGAGATGTGGACATTAAGATAGGTTTAGGGCTTAACTGAGATGTGGACATTAAGCTAGGGTTAGGGTTGAACTGAGATGTGGACATTAAGCTAGGGTTAGGGTTGAACTGAGATGTGGACATTAAGATAGGTTTAGGGTTGAACTGAGATGTGGACATTAAGCTAGGGTTAGGGTTGAACTGAGATGTGGACATGAAGCTAGGGTTAGGGTTGAACTGAGATGTGGACATTAAGCTAGGGTTAGGGTTGAACTGAGATGTGGACATTAAGATAGGTTTAGGGCTTAACTGAGATGTGGACATTAAGCTAGGGTTAAAAACAACAATTTAACATGATTACATACCTGTCAGCATCATTGTGAACAGTGCCCTGGATAAGGACTATCTCCCCAGGGTGTAGGCCCCCAGGTATGGCCCCAGTGAATGGAATCACCTGGATGGAGGGGTCAGATGGGCTTAATAAAAGACAAACCATCTAGGCAAACAATCAAATCATATTCGCTGTGTGTGTGTCTTTTAGCATTATTTATCAATATCTTCCATCCCATTGTTGAAACACCAGATACTATAAAATCGTTAAACATGCCAACAGCTTTTCGGCCCAACAATTATACAATGAAATGACTGCAAAACAACAGACGTTAAAGGCCATAGCTGCACATAGACCTATTGAAGACAACAACATGCATGCTGTATACTATGTTTTTATTCCTACAACGTTAGTAGAGAAAGGGGGATATTCTCGCTGTAAATATGTGAGTATACTAGAGGTAGTCTAGTAAAAAGCCTCTTACCGGATTTAGGACCGTTTGTTTCGCATTTGCCACAGCCATTGAGACCGTTATGCAACAATACCATGCAGTGGTTGTAGCCTAGACCGCTAAATGATGTGTAGAATGAATTGGGTCGATGTTTTTATTTTCTGTTATATTAGGATGGCAGTAGACATCTTCTCTTCCTCTTCTATCCAATAACCTACTACGTCACACACTATGCGTAACCATGTGATCCAGCCTATGTGCGACGACATCTGCCGCTACTGTATTCAAAATAGCGTCAGATTAAAGGGACTGGAGAACAAATACATTCCTGAACACACATTTTTTTTATGTAACCTTTATTTAACTAGGCAAGTCTGTAAATAAGAATAGGTTCTTAACTATGACGGCCTACCCGACCAAACCTTGACGCAAGTCTGTAAATAAGAATAGGTTCTTAACTATGACGGCCTACCCGACCAAACCTTGACGACGCTGGGCCAATTGTGCGCCGCCCTATGGTACTCCCAATCACGGCCGGATGTGATACAGCTTGGATCATCATCATCTGTACAGCAATAAGCGTAAAAAAAGGTACAATAAAATACAATAGCTGAAATAAAATTGAAACTAAACAGCTTCTATGTCTGGAAAATATATATTTTTTTAATGTGCAATTGATTTCAAAAAATGAAATCAATTCCTAACAATATCCAAATGTATTACAATGCAACCTATTAGTATTTTAGTCAATGGATTTGAAGTTCAAACAAAAAAATATATCTCTGACGGACACGTGGCCTTTAGCGGCCTTTAGCGCGCCAGTTACCTGGGCAACACCTTTATGGCAATTTTGATGTCAGCTAGAACTGGGTGAAACTTGCATGTAGCTAAGAACATAAATGTTCCTAGGCATGTAGGCCTATCCACCTTTATTTAGCCACCTGAGGTCTCTTCGAACCGGGCAAGCTGGACAGAACCCTATGTCCTTGTATTTTGTGCATCTAGATGCACATCTTCCGGACTGCCATTCCCTTCAGGAGGTTTTACTCCGAGCAACCCGAATTTATTCCTCCGGAGCATCGCAGAGCCCCACCCATCAAGCTCCCCCCCGGACGGAGGATGGGGATGGGTGATTGTCTTATCATCGTTCCTCTATAATGTCCTGGTACTGGGATACCACAACTCCTTCGGATTGTACCTCATCAGTCTCCTCAATGAGTTTGGGGAGACAAGTTCTAAAACAGGCAAATTACACTAAGCTCACATACCGTTAATAACATAACGTTTGTCATCAGACTGAAACAATTTCACATTACACTGTAAACTCAACTGTTGTAACTACACATTACAACAACTATTTTGTATTACCCAAGGGATTGTGTGATCATATGTGTAAATGGTGATACACCTGTAATTAACAAGTAGTTACCAAACTGCACAAATGACCTGCTGCTGTACCTACATGCTATACATGGAAACCTGCTAGCTACCTAACCTTAAGACCCACTCTCTGCTGGCCTGTAGCATGGGTTGGCTCCATCAGCTACGGCTTCATCATGATCTGTGGGCCCCTGGCTGGGAAGCTGACACTCAGGTACGGGGCCAGCGGGATCTCCATTCTAGGATCCCTCATTATCATGATCTCCATAGTGTGCTCATCCTATGCACCCAATCTAGGAACACTGTTCTTCACACATGGCTTCCTCAGTGGAGTGGGCTCCAGCTTTGCCTTCACCTCAGGTTGGTACAGGGGAGGGAGGAAATTAGCTAGCAGTTAGTTACACTATGGATTCACTGACACTTCCATCCATAACTTTTCTAGTTCATATTGTATCTTGTTAGAGGGTAAGCTACATTGTTGTATTCTCAAGGTCACGACAGCTAACGCATTATCTCACCTTCATCTCCCACCCCCTCCTGTGGGGCAGGTATGATCATGGTGAGCCAGTACTTCACCTCCAAGAGCGTTCCCTGGCCACAGGGATAGTGATGTCAGGGGGAGCAGCAGGGGCCCTGGTCCAGTCCCCGGCTCCATCTGTACCTCATCGAAACCCTGGGCTGGAGGCAGAGTCTCCGAGTGTTCTCAGGCCTCATGATTATCTGTGTCATCACCGGCTTCACCTCAACCCCAAAGGTACTGCAGGGCGTTCAAACCCATAACAGTTTTAATTTATTGAGCATACAGTAATGGGACCATTTACCCCATCATTTTTATTTATTTATATATATGTATTTTTTTTGTCATTTAGCAGACGCTCTTATCCAGAGCGACTTACAGTAGAGTGCATACATTTTATTACATTTTTTACATACTGAGACAAGGATATCCCTACCGGCCAAGAGCAGACGCTCTTATCCAGAGCGACTTACAGTAGAGTGCATACATTTTATTACATTTTTACATACTGAGACAAGGATATCCCTGCCGGCCAAACCCTCCCTACCGGCCAAACCCTCCCTAACCCGGACGACGCTATGCCAATTGTGCGTCGCCCCAAGGATCTCCCGGTTGCGGCCGGCTGCGACAGAGCCTGGGCGCGAACCCAGCCCAGCCTGGGCGCGAACCCAGAGACTCTGGTGGCGCAGCTAGCACTGCGATGCAGTGCCCTAGACCACTGCGCCACCCGGGAGATAGACCACCCTAGACCACTGCGCCACCCGTGCTCATGACTGAGCACACCCTTGTGTACCCTTTCAAACAGAAATGTGATATATTCAAAAGCTACAGTATGTGTTACTGATTGGCTACGAGGGATTTAAATGTCAAATGTCTTTGAAAGGTGTCACTAGAAGTGTGGTGGAGAATTTGAAGAACTCTCCCTTGAAGAAGTTTATTGTGGACCTTGGCCTGTGGAAAGACAAAGTCTTTCTGATCTGGGTTGCAGCCAATGGACTGTGTAAATTTGGATTCTTCATTCCATATGTCCACTTGGTAAGTTACATACTGATGTAAACAACGGAAGGCTCAGCTGCAACGCTACGACGTTATAGTTTGGAAACATTCTGTCATTTGACTCATTCTTTTTAGGGAAGAGATACTATTGAAATGTAACAATCTGATAACAAATACCCTTAGTACTACCTGTACAGGATACATATAGTAAATAGATAGATACCTGTATGTGTATGTGTGTGTTTTTGGTTTTACTGGATAGTAAAACAACGAAAATTCAGGGACATTTTCCAGATTTAAAGGGGTAGGTTTAAGGTTAGGGTTAGACGTTAGGGTTACGCAATATAGGATTTTTAATGGAAATCAATTATTTGGTGCCCACAAGGATAGTAAAACAAACATGTTTGTGTGTGTCTTTGTGTGTCCTGCTCTAGGTGAAGCATGCTGTTCAGCTGGGCATCCCAGTCCACAGTGCCACTAACATCATGCTGTTCCTGGGCTTGACTAGCATGGTCAGCCGGATCATCTTCCGCAGGATCTGTGACTCAGAGAGAATCAACAGGCTGTACTTTAACCAGGCCTCTGTCTTTGGTGTTGGTGGGTTGCCCTTACTCCTATACCTCAGTCACTGTGCCCATTAGTAAAGCAATACGACACGAGAGAGTGTGTGTTATGGCGTTTATTGTCACGACTGTGCTGCAGTCAAATGTACAAGGTGAATGCTGCAGACCGTACACAACGTAACACCTGTCTCCTCCTGTGTGTCCTCCTGCTGTGCCAGGTCTGCTGTACATGTTGATCCCACTACTCAAATCCTACGGCTCTCTGGTTGCCTTTGGCTTGTTCCTGGGGATTGCTGATGCTGGCAACTACATCCTACTCCCTGTCCTGACCTTTGACCTGATGGGGGCCGAGAAAATGCCCATGGCCTGGGGCTTCATGCTCACGGTGAACGCTGTCAGCTGCTTGGGGCTGCCCTTCGCTGGTAGGTTCACTGCAGCTGATGTTATTGTACCAAACCAAATCAAATGTTATTCATCACATGCTTAGTAAACAACAGGTGTGGGGACTAACAGTGAAATGCTTACTTACTTGCCCTTCCCAACAATGCAAAGAGTAATAATATCTACACAATAAGTAACGATAACTTGGCTATATATAGTGGGGAGAACAAGTATTTGATACACTGCCGATTTTGCAGGTTTTCCTACTTACAAAGCATGTAGAGGTCTGTAGAGGTCAAAAATCCAGAAAATCACATTGTATGATTTTTAAGTAATTAATTTGCATTTTATTGCATGACATAAGTATTTGATCACCTACCAACCAGTAAGAATTCCGTCTCTCACAGACCTGTTAGTTTTTCTTTAAGAAGCCCTCCTGTTCTCCACTCATTACCTGTATTAACTGCACCTGTTTGAACTCGTTACCTGTATAAAAGACACCTGTCCACACACTCAATCAAACAGACTCCAACCTCTCCACAATGGCCAAGACCAGAGAGCTGTGTAAGGACATCAGGGATAAAATTGTAGACCTGCACAAGGCTGGGATGGGCTACAGGACAATAGGCAAGCAGCTTGGTGAGAAGGCAACAACTGTTGGCGCAATTATTAGAAAATGGAAGAAGTTCAAGATGACGGTCAATCACCCTCGGTCTGGGGCTCCGTGCAAGATCTCACCTCATGGGGCATCAATGATCATGAGGAAGGTGAGGGATCAGCCCAGAACTACACGGCAGGACCTGGTCAATGACCTGAAGAGAGCTGGGACCACAGTCTCAAAGAAAACCATTAGTAACACACTACGCCGTCATGGATTAAAATCCTGCAGCACACGCAAGGTCCCCCTGCTCAAGCCAGCGCATGTCCAGGCCCATCTGAAGTTTGCCAATGACCATCTGGATGATCCAGAGGAGGAATGGGAGAAGGTCATGTGGTCTGATGAGACAAAAATAGAGCTTTTTGGTCTAAACTCCACTCGCCGTGTTTGGAGGAAGAAGAAGGATGAGTACAACCCCAAGAACACCATCCCAACCGTGAAGCATGGAGGTGGAAACATCATTCTTTGGGGATGCTTTTCTGCAAAGGGGACAGGACGACTGCACCGTATTGAGGGGAGGATGGATGGGGCCATGTATCGCGAGATCTTGGCCTACAACCTCCTTCCCTCAGTAAGAGCATTGAAGATGGGTCGTGGCTGGGTCTTCCAGCATGACAACGACCCGAAACACACAGCCAGGGCAACTAAGGAGTGGCTCCGTAAGAAGCATCTCAAGGTCCTGGAGTGGCCTTGCCAGTCTCCAGACCTGAACCCAATAGAAAATATTTGGAGGGAGCTGAAAGTCCGTATTGCCCAGCGACAGCCCCGAAACCTGAAGGATCTGGAGAAGGTCTGTATGGAGGAGTGGGCCAAAATCCCTGCTGCAGTGTGTGCAAACCTGGTCAAGAACTACAGGAAACTTTTGATCTCTGTAATTGCAAACAAAGGTTTCTGTACCAAATATTAAGTTCTGCTTTTCTGATGTATCAAATACTTATGTCATGCAATAAAATGCTAATTAATTACTTAAAAATCATACAATGTGATTTTCTGGATTTTAGATTCCGTCTCTCACAGTTGAAGTGTACGTATGATAAAAATTACAGACCTCTACATGCTTTGTAAGTAGGAAAACCTGCAAAATCGGCAGTGTATCAAATACTTGTTCTCCCCACTGTACCAGTACCTAGTCGATGTGCAGGGGTACGAGTTAATCAGACACCTTGACTTTTTCCACATTTTGTAACATTACAACCTTATTCTAAAATATATGAAATAGTTTTTTTCCCCTCATCAATCTACAAACAATATCTCATAATGACAGGTTTTTTGAATTTTTTGCTAATCTATACAAAATAAAAAACAGAAATATCACATTTACATAAGTATTCAGACCCTTTACTCAGTACTTTGTTGAAGCACCTTTGGCAGTGATTACAGCCTTGAGTCTTCTTGGGTATGACGCTACAAGCTTGTTACACCTGTATTTGGGGAGTTTCTCTCATTTCTCTCTGCAGATCCTCTCAAGCTCTGTCAGGTTGGATGGGGAGCGTTGCTGAACAGATATTTCCAGGTCTCTCCAGAGATGTTCGATCTGGTTCAAGTCCGGTCTCTGGCTGGGCCACTCAAGGACATTCAGAGACTTGTCCCGAAGCCAATCCTGCGTTGTCTTAGCTTTGTGCTTAGGGTCGTTGGGTTCACCTGTTGGAAGGTGAACCTTCGTCCCAGTCTGAGGTCCTGAGCGCTCTGGAGCAGGCCCTCATCATGGATCTCTCTGTACTTTGCTCCGTTCATCTTTGCCTCGATCCTGACTAGTCTACCTGCCCCTGCCGCTAAAAAATATCCCCACAGCATGATGATGCTGCCACCACCATGCTTCACCGTAGGGATTGTGCCAGGTTTCCTCCAGACATGATGCTTGGCATTCAGGCCAAAGAGTTCAATCCTGGTTTCATCAGACCAGAGAATCTTGTTTCTCATGGTCTGAGAGTCTTTAGGTGCCTTTTGGCAAATTCCAAGCGGGCTGTCATGTGCCTTTTACTGAGGGGTAGCTTCCGTCTGGCCACCCTACCATAAAGGCCTAATTGGTGAAGTGTTGCAGAGATGGTTGTCCTTCTGGAAGGTTCACAAATCTCCACAGAGGAACTCTAGAGCTCTGTCAGAGTGACCATCAGATTATTGGTCACCTCCCTGACCAAGGTCCTTCTCCCCCAATTGCTCAGTTTGGCTGGGTGGCCAGCTCTAGGAAGAGTATTGGTGGTTCCAAACTTTTTCCATTTAAGAATGATGGAGGCCAGTGTGTTCTTGGAGACCTTTAATGCTGCAGACATTTTTTGGTAGCCTGCCCCAGATCTGTGCCTCGACACAATTCAGTCTAGGAGCTCTACAGACAATTTCTTTGACCTCCTGGCTTGGTTTTTGCTCTGATATGCACTGTCAACTGTGAAACCTTATATAGACAGGTGTGTGCCTTTCCAAATCATGTCCAATCAATTGAATTTACCACAGGTGGACTCCAATCAAGTTGTTGAAACATCTCAAGGATGATCAATGGAAACAGGATGCACCTGAGCTCAATTTCGAGTCTCATAGCGAAGGGTCTGAATACTTATGTAATTAAGTTATGTTTTTTATGTTTAATACATTTGCAAACATTTCTAAAAACCTTTTTTTTGCTTTGTCATTATGGGGTATTGTGTGTAGATTGCTGAAGAAAAACAATTATTTAATCCATTTTAGAATAAGGCTGTAACGTAACAAAATGTGGAAAAAGTCAATGGGTCTGAATACTTTCCGAAGGCACTGTATAACTAGGAATAAAGTGACAGATAATTAACAGTAGCAGCAGCGTATGTAATGAGTCAAAAAAGTTTGTGCAAAAAAGGTCAATGCAGGTAGCTATTTGGTTAACTATTTAACTAACTATTTAGCAGTCTTATGGTTTCGGAGGAAGAAGCTGTTTAGGATCCTGTTGGTTACAGACTTGGTGCATAGGTACCGCTTGCCGGCGGTAGCAGAGAGAACAGTCTATGACTTGGGTGGCTGGAGTGTTTGACAATTTTTCGGGCCACCTTCTGATACAGCCTGGATGGCAGGTCCTGGATGGCAGGGAGCTTGACCCCAGTGATGTACTGGGCCGTCCGCACCACCCGCCATGCCAAGCGGTGATGCAGCCAGTCAAGATGCTCTCAATGTTGCAGCTGTAGAACCTTTGGAGGATCTCAAGGCCCATGAGAAATATTTTCAGCCTCCTGGGGGGGAGGCGTTGTCGTGCCCTCTTCACGACTGTGTTGGTGTGTTTCAACCATGAATGATACTTAATGATGTGAACACCGAGGAACTTAAGCTCCTGACCTGTTCCACTACAGTCCCGTCGATGTGAATGAGGGTGTGCTCGGACATCATTTCCTGTAGTCCACGATCAGCTCCTTTGTCTTACTGACATTGAGGGAGAGGTTGTTGTCCTGGCACTATACTGCCAGGTCTCTGACCTCCTCCCTATAGTCTGTCTCATCGTCGCCGGTGATCAGGTGATCACTGTTGTATCATCGGCAAATGTAATGATGGTATTGGAGTCATGTGCGGCCACACAGTCCTGGGCGAACAGGTATTCTTAAGTTGGAGGAGTATTAGCCATGTCAGTACAACAAAAGAATGACTGAATTGGATCAAAATGTCAAACCCATCTTTTTGGCAGACGTGCAGACAGAGAGGTTGCATCACTGTCTTTGCATGAAAGAAAATCATAAAAGTAGTGTGATGATAAAAGTCACAGTCATACCCTTGTAGTTTGAAGTCTCAGTCATACCCTTGTTGTTTGAAGTCTCAGTCATACCCTTGTTGTTTGAAGTCTCAGTCATACCCTTGTTGTTTGAAGTCTCAGTCATACCCTTGTTGTTTGAAGTCTCAGTCATACCCTTGTTGTTTGAAGTCTCAGTCATACCCTTGTTGTTTGAAGTCTCAGTCATACATTTGTTGTTGTCCCGGTCAGGTTGGATGAATGACATGACAGGAAGCTACAACCTGGGCTTTGTGGTTGCGGGGGCGTTAAACGTGGCAGTCTGTTTTGTTCTGGCCTTCATCCCCCTGGCCAAGCGCTCAACTAGACAGACATGTAAGAGCATCATGAACGTCACCATCGACCGCTCCACACAGGAAATCATGCAGTGGGCCGAGATCCTGCCTCCTTTCTCTGAGGTAGCACACTGGTAGTTCTTCTGTATGAGGGTTAGGAATCTATCTAACAACATATTTTGTTTCATTGTACATTATTGATGGCGCAAGGTTATGGTCAGGAAAAACTACTAGTACTAATGATAAAATGTACATTTACTCATAATATTTCAATATCAATTGTCAAATAGGAGGAGCCAACAGTGTCCACATACGTGAATTACTTGTCTAAGACTACGTTTCGTAGTCCAGAGATTGTTGACAGTAGACCTGAGGTGTACAGTGGAGATGATGCCAAGACAGCAGGACCTGCTGAAGTCACCCGGCTTTAGTAACGTCAACACCACTGACGTTCTACCTCAGCACTGTATAGGAGAGAAGAAATGTTGTATCTTTTCACTAAGGGGAGCAAATACAATAATGTATTAATACAGAACTCAGTTATGGCTGGTATTATTAGTCAATTCATCTGTTTTCATTCAAGAGAGAAAAGACAAGCACAGGACATTATGACAGACACAGTGCTACTTACAGTCATTGTCCAGTAGTTGGCGCTTCTCTACCAAGAAAATCGAATTATTCTAATGATAATAATTTGTCAGTGATAAGGACCTCTCCATCCATACTGCAAAACACACTATAGAAAATGACACTGAAACTTTTTTCAAACACTAAATATTTTATTTGCAGCACTTAGTTTTGACTGAAATACATCATCCAACAGTTAGTTTGTTAGCTGTTATTTAATATGCTAATTTGCAGTAAGAAAGCCTTCAACCAACACTGTACTTTCAAGCATTCATCATCCAAAACCAACAGTCCATAAAAGCTTCACTACACACTGACGGCAGCCAGCAAAATACCAGACGAATAAGTCCACATCTACTCAGTCATCACAGTTACAACAGCCTCTCAAGGATACTGTTACCAAATGTAGTAGTAGCATTTTGTTCACCAAATAAATTCCACTGAATCAATCCAACATATTAACAAAACTCCCAATTGGTGTATTATTGCTAAAAGCAAACAAATATGTCAAATTCCTAAGGAAGTGCAAGGAGATGGAGTGCTATTGGACCCATTTCCAATATTGTAAATGTAAAAGGGATTAGGCAAATTTTAACAGAACAGATGAACACTGAGCTGAAGTTGATGCAAAATATTCTTCTGACTAAATGCTGTGTGGATGAGATGATTAAATGCATTATAAAGGGACAGGCTACACACCAAAGGACATATACATAATCTAATATGGGCAAACGTCTTCATCATCAGAAATTATACTGAAATAGTCAAGTACTTGAGAGACAGTTCAACAGCATCTGAAAGTACATACTGTGTATGACGGTCACAGTCTTTCTGGCTGGCTCATCAAATACTTGTGGGAGATGACAACATAATAGTGTTTTCATTATCGGTAGGACTATGGCAAATTCCCCTGGCCTGCATATGAGAAATGACTCCTCACTTCTCTGAAGAATGTTAAATAACAGAGTAGCTAGGTGTAGTTCTGTCCTTCAGCTGTTCTTGTCTATTGATGTTCTGTATTATGTCATTCTGTATTATGTGTCATGTTCTGTGTGGACCCCAGGAAGAGTAGCTGCTGCTTTTGCAACAGCTAATGGGGATCCTAATAAAATACCAAATACCAAAGTAGCAGCGAGTGTGGTGCCCTTGTTTTCACAGCGACATTGATACATTGTTGCTAAGACTAGTGTTGTGTGTGGATGTTATAGCGATCATACGAGTGTTTGTGATCTAGGATATTATCACCCAAATATATTTACTATTTATTTATTTAGTGAAATATCTGAAAGGGTTTGATATGTCGTATCAAACCAGACTATTTTGTCTTTGGCAAATGTGAGGCCTAACGCTTCGATCAAACCTACAGCGACATTGCGCAAAATGGTACGCAGCATCATCTGGATATGTGTGCAACAAAAGTTCAACATTCACCTTCTGCTACCGTTTCTGTCAAACCGCCTACGCATACAATTTGACGCATACATTCGATAAATCCAACATATACATCACACCGAACGCACTGCAACTGTCTCTGCAACGCAATGCTGCAAGGCAAACGCAGGGTTCCACTGGAAATGAATGTAATTCTGGTGTACCAAAATGCAATGACGCTGTCGGTGTGATCGAAGCGTAAGAATGAGCAGTAAGCAGTGAGCACCATCCCTCATATCTACAGTATGCCGACTCAATCCGGCATTCTGTAAACATCAATGCACACCTAAGGCCTGTTTCAATCAATCTCAGGAACCTAACCCGATCCCCAGAATCAGAACCACTCTTATGCTGCAATAATTCACCTTGTTTCTAGTGTGTTGAAAGTCAACTCAACTGTATGTGCGGGTAGAGTGTTGTCTTTGACACAACCTGGAAGGCTGGTTAATGGTTCTGAAGGAATAGTTAGTCAGTAGTTTTGAATAAATAGGTGGGTACTGGTCTTGAACCTAACCCACTGGGCACAGACGTCAATTCAACGTCTATTTCACGTTGGTTCAATTTTAATTGAATTTACGTAGAAACAACGTTGATTCAACCAGTGTGTGCCCAGTGGTAATGCATTAATACGTAATTGCATTGTGCTCTTCAACATTATTCATTGATGATCTAGAATATAATTATTGTAGAAGATACATGTGGCTTATTGTGCTCCTGCTGGTCAATGGCCTTGTGAAGTAATGTCAAGGGCAGTTCTGGTATCAGGCCTTGGGGCTGTGTGAATGTTATAGCCCTCCCACTGTTCCTTCATAGAGCAGACATCACCACCGTAGCAGGCCTTGTGTTGTTTATGGATTCGCTTGTGTCATTTGCGTATAGGACTTGTGCGTGCCAGCTGTGTCAGTCACTTAGAACATACTTCAACTGTCCCCTCATTCAGACTATTCCAACTCTGCGGTTTGATTTTTGGCTAAAAGCCACCAGCCAGCAAACAATATTCAAAACGATATCTATTCTAACTATCTGCAATTACAAAAGTACACAATACAAAACTGAACACAGGGAAATGCAACAACAAACAAAAACAACTATGTGTGTCATTATCTCATTATGTAGAGTCAGATGCATTTCTGGTTGCACTCATTCAACATGTAAAAGTAGTCCTTGTTAAGGCTTGTCCTGTTAACTCGCCATGCAAAGAAACACATTCCATTACGAGCAGGTACACTGGACAGGGGAAAATAAAGGTGAAAAATGTTCATCTTATTTTAAGGCCCACTATATTACATTGATGGGCATCTGTAACGTACCATCAGTGATCCATGGTCACATCACATTAATCTGTCAGTCTTCTCATGTAGACTGAGGATGAAAGGGAACAGTATGCCCTTAGCTTCCAGTGGTGGCTTGAGTGGTTCCTCTACAAAGTGAGAGCCATCCTCCTCCACCACAAACTGCAGAGTCTGAGTCTTGTTCACACAATAGATGCAGTTTCCGATGACTTCACACCTGAACGGCATAGGGCTGCCCTGCCGCTGCGACGCGCAGTCATGCCACATTTTCACTATGGTGTCGTACTTGAACACAGTGACCCCCTGGTCACGGTTGACGTCAAACCTGTAGATGAAGCTTTTCAGAGCCACCATGTCGGTTGACTTTTTCCTGCTGTTGTTGTAGGGGCACTCCTGCCACTCGTCCCTCTTGGCGTCGTATTTTAGGAGACGGTAGAACAGAGACCCTCCTGAGACGTAGAGCTCTCCATTACAGGTGGTGGCTTCATGGGCCACAGCGAACGCCCCTTTGGGTAAGGGAGCCACTGTGGTCCATCTATCAGTCCGAGGATCGTATTTTTCTACTGTGAACAAACACTCCCCTCCTATGGCGTACAAGTTACCCTCCATAGACACTAGCTTGAGCTGCGACCGCGCCTGGTTGAGCGGTCGAACCTCGCTCCAGCGGTTAATGATGGGGTTGTAACAGAACACCTTGTCTGAGACCTTGCCCTTATCCCCATATCCCTTTATCCCACCGGCCACAAACAGGTAGTTGTACAAGGTGCAGATCCCACAGCCCTTAGTGTTAATGTCCTCCGGCATCAGAGTCAGAGGTCTCCAGTCATTGGCTGCCTCGTTGAAGTAGTAAATCATGTGGTTCTCCTCGAAGGATGCCACGGACAGAGGGCTCTGTGGTCGACTGTTACACCGACTCTGAGGTCGGCTCCCGACACGGTCAAACACATCGTTGATCTCAGCGACCATCAGGGACCTCTTCCCCTCCATTCTCTTCTTCAGGACCAGATCCCTCTCCGACCCCGTAAGACGCCCGTACACTGCTGGGTCCTGCAGGATCTGGAGGAAGTTGTCACTCATGAAGCGATAGGCCGTCTCTTTCAGTTCGTTGAGTCGTTGCTTCTTGGCGATAGTTAGAATCTCATAACAGTTCTCTGCTGTGACCTGCTCTGACATAGTATCCATAGCAGCCTGGACAGCACATGGGATCTGTAAGATCTTAGCTCCTGTAATCACCTCTACCACATTGTCCTTGTGCACATTCATCTGAGAGGTGTAGATATAGTCTATCAGGATGGTCAGGGTCTTGTAGTTCAGCCCTTTCACTTTTAGGATGTCTCTTGACTGACGAGCCTTGAAATAGTCACTCTTCCCTGCCAGAACAGACTTGTGAACACTGATTTTCTGGCCACCGACTTCAATCACTAAATCTGTCTCCTCTTTAGGCGTTGTGTTACTGACGCCACCATGGCCACTACTGCCCCTGTGTCCTTGGTTCGACTCAAGCCCTGACTGTCCATACAATGTGTCATATTCTGTGGGAGAGCTGTGGCTGAACAAGCACCCCAGCTCTTGTATGGTTGGCTGGCTGCCCGTGGTGGTACAATGAGTGTCAGGCGCAGCGGTCCCCTGCTCCCGGGAGTCAGTGACGTTTGTGATGTGACACTGACTCCTCACTATGCTCTCTCTACAGAGGGACAGAGACCCTTCCGCTTCCTCTCTGGCCTCTCCCTTGAAGCATAGAGAGGGACCCACACTGCAGGGCACTTTTTCCCTCGCTCCATTCATATCCTCACTGATACTGTTTCTGCCATGAGTACAGTTCTGGTCTTTACCAGCATCAAGCTTGGGTATGTGAGATGTATGTGCTTGATGAGAAGGATCAGTAATGTGAAACTGATCTGTATTTGAGATGTGTGATCCATCACCCTGTGGACTGTCAAAGTGATGATGCCCAATCACCGTACCACCATCCAACAAGTACTCCTTTGTAACTGGTGTGCTCTGTCGACAGAGTCCCTGGTCGCCCAGTATGAATCCCAGGTCTGGAACATTAGTGTTCTCCTCCTGCTTCCTTGGGAGCGAACAGACACCCCCGTCCTCTAGGTCCGAGCAGATGGGGTGGTGGAAGATGACATCTGCCTCCACCGTGTGCACCCCTCCTCTCTGTCTCTGTCTGTCATTCATCCTGTCTGATCAGAGCTAGTGGCAGTTCAGATCCTCAGTGTTCATAGTGAGGAGGATCCAACACAGTCTTCTGGAATCACTCCTACAGATCCTCAGTGTTCATAGTGAGGAGAATCCAACACAGTCTTCTGGAATCACTCCTACAGATCCTCAGTGTTCATAGTGAGGAGGATCCAACACAGTCTTCTGGAATCACTCCTACAGATCCTCAGTGTTCATAGTGAGGAGAATCCAACACAGTCTTCTGGAATCACTCCTACAGATCCTCAGTGTTCATAGTGAGGAGGATCCAACACAGTCTTCTGGAATCACTCCTACAGATCCTCAGTGTTCATAGTGAGGAGAATCCAACACAGTCTTCTGGAATCACTCCTACAGATCCTCAGTGTTCACAGTGAGGAGAATCCAACACAGTCTTCTGGAATCACTCCTACAGATCCTCAGTGTTCATAGTGAGGAGGATCCAACACAGTCTTCTGGAATCACTCCTACAGATCCTCAGTGTTCATAGTGAGGAAAATCCAACACAGTCTTCTGGAATCACTCCTACAGATCCTCAGTGTTCATAGTGAGGAAAATCCAACACAGTCTTCTGGAATCACTCCTACAGATCCTCAGTGTTCATAGTGAGGAGGATCCAACACAGTCTTCTGGAATCACTCCTACAGATCCTCAGTGTTCATAGTGAGGAGAATCCAACACAGTCTTCTGGAATCACTCCTACAGATCCTCAGTGTTCATAGTGAGGAGAATCCAACACAGTCTTCTGGAATCACTCCTACAGATCCTCAGTGTTCATAGTGAGGAGGATCCAACACAGTCTTCTGGAATCACTCCTACAGATCCTCAGTGTTCATAGTGAGGAGAATCCAACACAGTCTTCTGGAATCACTCCTACAGATCCTCAGTGTTCATAGTGAGGAGAATCCAACACAGTCTTCTGGAATCACTCCTACAGATCTTGGCAGGTCTTGTCTCTTGAACCTATTTGACACTTTAGGGGAGAAGAGAAATATATATTGAAATATGAACGTTTCAAAGAACTAAAACATGTAAATTGTTGGCAATGATACTTGAAAACTCGGAGGGGCGCCCTTACTCCACAAGAAACAAATGGAGCCTACTTTGGCATATCTACAGAGATTTATGGAGTAGCTTTTATGTTTTCTCCAAATGCACTAAACTCTATTGTAAAGGACACTAAGAGAACACATACTTTTTAAATTATACAGATATTATTATAGGGTCTTATTGCACATTTGGCACTTGTTGTGCCGGAAAATATTAATTATAGGCCTATTATAAAGATATTAGACAGTATGAATTGAGTACTAAGTGAATTATTGTAGATATTAACAGCTAACACACATGACGTACTGGATGATCATACTAATCGAGTATTAAAATTTATCGCGACCTTCGCCGGAGAATCGCACATAGGGCGCATGCTCGGTGGCACCTCCATTCCACCAGCAAGAATAAGCAAGACCTAGCATGAATAAGGCCGTGACCGCCGAGATTTCCCTTCAAAATAAAAGTTCCGCAATGAAGATGGTAAGAAAAAATACAAACAGGGTTGCAATTTGTAACATTTTATGACGACATTTTTATATATAGCACAAATAATATTATAGCACTGACATTATTGTTAACAGCATTAAAATGAATGATTACTCGATAGTTATCATGTAACAACAGTAATACAAATAAAAAAACATTATTTATAAAGCAACTATTAATAATAATAGTAATATTAATAGTATAATAATTATTTTAATAATCAACTTTAGAAAAACGTTTTAATCCCATTATTAATTAGCCCATTCCTATTGCACGATGTTCAGTAAGTTTTTCATATTGGACATACATATTGCACAGTACACAATTTTCTGTGAGGAGGGTCCATTCTACTCAGCACTTGTGGTTTCCAAATCGAACCTGTTTACACCCAGAGGAGCGTCGTTGCTTATTTTACGGTCCTTAGAGTGGCCAATCGGCTTAAATCCAATCATTTTTGCACATTGGACATACATATTGCATTGTACACAATTTTCTATCTTTAAAAGTGGTCTCTTTGCCTTTTTGCAATTTATAAACTGACATTTTCGGTGGACTGACAATGGATCCCTATTTAAACTATCCTCCTCATACAGAGTTGGCTACAATTTCAATTTCATCCTCCAGAAAAGGCAGAAAAGGCTAAACTCCAATATACTGATAGAGACAAAATACAGTTTTACAAGAAGAGTATAATATTTATGACGCACATTGTAAACAAGAACGGTAAAATTGTCACAAAGCAACTATCAACAGTGTATGGAGGTGTATGCCCAACACAAAATTATAACCAACTCATCGTGACTCTGCCACAAAATTGGAAGAGACAATTACTTAAAGAAGAAATTAAAGAATTAGTCTCTCTGCCACCCATAGTATAAATCAAAAAATATATAAGTTTATTTAAACTTAAAAGGTTTGAGAGCAATAATGTATCAAATTAAAGTCAGCTGTGAATAGGTTGATGTCCCAATACCTTGGCATCGGGTCTATGAACAGACATTTGAAACAACAATTGACACATCAATCCGTTCGTTTCAGTTTAAGCTATTATATAAAATACTTTCTACAAAAAGAAGGCTCAATATATGTGGCATTGAACAGTCTGTCTTGGGCAGACTCTGCCATGAGGAAACAGAATCAATAGAAAATATTTTCTGGCCATTGGTGGCTCTCGCTTTTGGAGTCAGGACCAGGAATGGTTGTTATGTCATAATATCAGGGTTCAGATTGACCTGCAAACTGTATTGTTAGGGAATCTGAAAAAACACTATCAGTCAATGGTAAATATCATTATACTCTTGGGTAAAGTATTTATATTTAGGGCAATATATGGTAGAAATCTTACAAATAGGGAGGTGTAGTTAGAGATAATAGTAAAATGGAGGGATGTATTCCAAAATAGCATTAAACTGGTGGGTTAATCATTGGACATTGGAAGGTTGGAGTTAACATCAGAATGAATAGTGGATTGGCCTCTGTGGGTGAAAATCCAGCACTTGTAGAAAGAGAAAATTAGGAATATATGTATAATTATTTACCTACATGTACTGTAGATGTGAGCGAAATAGATGTAAGTAGCAGTAGAAGTCAATGGAGGCTGCTGAGGGGAGGACGGCTCATAATAATGGCTGGAACGGAGCGGATAGAACGGCATCAAACCATGTGTTGGATGTATTTGATACCATTCCACCATTCCAACCTCCTGTGGTAAAGTATTGTGGTCTGTTGGTTTACTCCAATTAGGGTAGGGGGGGGAAAGTATAGGTAAAAAATAATAAGTATACCGAAGGGGACTCTTATTCTGAAGAATTCCACAAATCCGTGACCCGGAAGTACTTAGTTATTCTTGCCTGCTTCACAACAGTTTTAGTGGCAATTGCTGACTGCTAGATAGATTCATGTTAAATACGAAAGGGGAGGATAAGGAAATCCGTCCAAGCGCACATTACGCAGTCAAATTGTGTCATAGGTTAATAGAAATTTATTAAAACATCCATTCATCACAATGAAATGTTAAGAAATATAAATTGGGAACCTTGTGCGCAATATAGCCTAATTGCAACGCATGTAATTATTCCAGGCTAAATTTACAGTTTGGCTAAATCATCAGTAAAGATGGAAATGGTAATGCATCTCGACTAATATAAAACATTGGCCAAAATAGCATGAATATTATTATAGGGTAGCCAACTTACGTCTTTAGATGCAGGCAGCGCAATTCAATGGACTGCTCTCATCAGTCTCTCACACACAAAGCCCAGCTATGGGAGGTAGCCCCAATCTTGAAAATAGGAGAACCTCACAAATGCAATACGGCTGTCTTTTCCCTCGTATATAGAGGATATTTCGTTAATGTGGACACGTCCCTAATTCCACGTCCATTGGAGACATAGCACTTGTTAATTGAGCTCCAGGACAAATAGTCTCCGGGTAAATGGGTCATTATTATTCCTTCACAACTCATAAGAGAAAATCCACTGTAGCTACGTCTTGTCTGAAACCAAACGCAAACAGTTATTACAGGACTTAATCTTTCAGAGTACCGATCCACAACAAATATGCCGCCAATAACCTCCTGCAGCTCTACAGTGCGTCTGAGCTAAGCATAGATAGAGCATCAAAAATCAATCCAGCATGGATCAGGGATCTCCGTCTCTGCTGCCCCTACTCTGTTTTGCCTTTTTCAGTAGACTACCGACCGACAGTTATTGATCTAGAGTAGACCACACCCCCTCTCAGTATTAACCTCACATACACAGACGTGGCTATCCCCATCTGCCGGGTTTGCACCCTGCACGAGCTGGAGGCAACCGGAGGTGAAGATGCGACATTCTTTCACACGCCTTGTGCGCGATTTACCACGAGGGAAACTCAGCGATCTGAGCCCCTGCGTGCGTTATAAGCCTGTCATTGGTAAGCCCCTACTACAGCCTCTTATACAAACGCCCCGATTTTAATTCCATACCACTGTATAAAGCCTAGTACTTCAAAAGCAAACCCAACGGGCAACGAGTCTGCTGTTCACTATACAACAGACACATTTGTGTTTCCCCTAGTGGGGTACTGTAACTCTAAAGACCCATGTGTCCAGATTAAAATGTACTTACTGCCTTCTGCTTGGTATGCTACAACATCCCATAATAGTTCAGTCTGAAAGGAAGAACATTGCTTCAACTTCCCCTGTAAACCATGGGCTATATACATAATAAAAAAACTGTGTGGTTCGAGCCCTGAATGCTGATTGGCTGACGACAGTTGTGGTATATCAGACCGTGTATACCACTGGTATAACAAAACATTTATTTTTACTGCTCTAATTACATAGGTAACCAGTATATAAGGCACCTCAGAGGTTTGTGGTATATGGCCAATATACTATGGCTAAGGGCTGTATCCAGGACCTCCACATTGCATCCCTTAGCCATGGTATATTGGCCATATACCACACCTTGTTGCTTAAGCATCTCTCCCCTCAGGCCAGTCTTTCAAATTATTGCAAACCTGACTTTTTAAATTGTTAAAAACCAGCAAAACAACCAATATCATCACAGGGTTAAAAGGGGTATTCATACCCCTAGACTTATTCCACACGTTGTGTTACAACCGGAATTCAAAATGGATTAAAAAAATCTCACCCATCTACACACAATACCCCATAACGACTAAATGAAAAGATGTTTTTAAAAGATTTTTCAAATGTATTGAAAATGAAATATCTAGTATTCAAATATTCACACCCCTTAGTCAATACATGTTAGAATTACTTTTGCAAATGATTCTTTTTAAAATTCTTCAAGCTCTGTCAAGTTGGTTGTTGGTCATTGCTAGACAACCATTTTTAAATCTTGCCATATTTTCAAGCCAATTTAAGTCGAAACTATAACTAGGCCACTCGTCTTGGTAAGCAACTCCAGTGTACAATGAGTGTACAAAACATTAGGAGCACCTGCTCTTTCCATGCCTGACCAGGTGAATCCAGGTGAAAGCTATGATCCCTTATTGATGTGACTGATCAGTGTAGATAAAGGGGAGGAAAGGTTAAAAGAAGGAATTTAAGCCTTGAGACAATTGAGACAGAATGTGAACGTGTAACATTCATAGGGTGAATGGGCAAGACAAAATATTGAATTGCCTTTGAATGGGGTATGGTAGAAGTTGCCAGGCGCACCGGTTTGAGTGTGTCAAGAACTGCAACACTGCTGGGTTTTTCACACTCAACAGTTTCCCAAGTGTATCAAGTATGGTCCACCACCCAAAGTACATCCAGCAAAATTGACACAACTTTGGGAAGCATTGGAGTCACCATGGGCCAGCATCCCTGTGGAATGCTTTCAACACCTTGTCGTCCATGCCCTGACGAATTGAGGCTGTTCTGAGGGCAAAAAGGGGTGCAACTCAATATTTGGAGTCTGTTGCTAATGTTTAGTGCTCTCAGTGTATATTTGGGAAAGGAAAGGTAAAGGGGGATACCTAGTTAGTTGTACAACTGAATGCATTCAAATGAAATGTGTCTTCCTCATTTAACCCAACCCCTCTGAATCAGAGAGGTGCAGGCGGTTGCCTTAATCGACATCCACGTCTTCGGCGCCCAGGGAACAGTGGGTTAACTGGCCTTATGTAGGGTATTGTCTTGCTGAAAGGTGAATGTCTCCCAGTGTCTGTTGGAAAGCAAATTGAAGCAGGTTTTCCTCTAGGATTTTGCCTGTGCTTAGCTGTATTCTGTTTCTTTTTATCCTAAAAAAATAACTCCTTAGTCCTTGGCGATGACAAGTATACCCATGACATGATGCAGCCACCCCCATTCTTAAAAATATGAAGAGTGGTACCCAGGGATGTGTTGTGTTGGATTTGCCCCAAACATAATACTTTGTATTCAGGACAAAAAGTTAATATCTTTGCCACATTTTTTGCAGTTTTACTTTAGTCCCTTATGTAAACAGGATACATGTTTTGGAATATGTTTTATTCTGTACAGGCTTCCTTCTTTCACTCTGTCATTTAGGTTAGTATTGTGGCGTTACTACAATGTTGTTGATCCATCCTCAGTTGTCTCCTATCACAGCCATTAAACTCTGTAACTGTTTTAATGTCACCATTGGCCTCCTGGTGAAATCCCTGAGTGTTTTTTCCTTCCTCTACGGCAACTGAGTCAGGAAGGACGCCCGTATCTTTGTAGTGACTGGGTGATACATCATCCAAAGTGTAATTTATAACTTCACCATGCTCAAAGGGATATTCAATGTCTTCTGGGAAGGCTTTCCACTAGATGTTGGAACATTGCTGCGAGAACTTGCTTCCATTCAGCCACTAAAGCATTAGAGAGGTTGGGCACAGATGTTGGGCGATTGGGCCTGGCTCGCAGTCGGCGTTCCAATTCTTCCCAAAGGTGTACGATGGTGTTGAGGTAGGGCTCTGTGCAGGCCAGTGAAGTTCTTCAACACCAATCTCGACAAACCATTTCTCTATGGACCTTGCTTTGTGCACGTGGGCATTGTCATACTGAAACAGGAAAGGGCCTTCCCCAAACTGTTGACACAAAGTTGGAAGCACAGATTAATCTAGAATGTTATTGTATGCTGTAGCATTAAGATGTCCCTTCACTGGAACTAAGAGGACTAGCCCAAACCATGAGAAACAGTCCCAGACCATTATTCCTCCTCCACCAAACTTTACAGTTGGCACTTTGCATTGTGGCAGGAAGCGTTCTCTTGGCATCTGTGTTTCCACTGCTCCAGAGTCCAAGCTTTACACCACTACAGCCGACACTTGGCATTGCGCATGGTGATCTTAGGCTTGTGTGCGGCTGCTCGGTGTGAAGCTCCCAACAAACAGTTCTTGTGCTGAAGTTGTTTCCAGAGGTAGTTTGGTCCCATTCTGTGAGCTTGTGTGGCCTACCACTTCGCGGCTGAGTCATTGTTGCTTCTAGACGTTTCCACTTCACAATAACAGCACTTGACCGGGGCAGCTCTAGCAGGGCAGAAATTTGACGAACTGACTTGTTGGAATGGTGGCATCCTATGACTGTGCCACATTGAGTCACTGAGCTATTCAGTAAGGCAATTCTACTGCCAATGTTTGTCTATGGAGATTGCATGGCTTTGTGCTTGATTTTATACACCAATCAGCAACGGTGTGGCTGAAATAGCCAATTCCACTCATTTGAAGGGTTGTCGACATACTTTTGTATATATAGTGTATAAAAATAGAGGAGCCACTCAAGGGCACCATAGTACAATCAGCGTCATGGATTACACTGCAGCATTCCTGCCTGCGGCAGAGGAACACAGAGAGCACAGAAAGAAAGCATGCCATGGCCACAACACAACAAATCCACTCCATTCAAGGATTCACAATCTTCCTTACGTTCACAATATAATGCATGTTTGTCCCTCAGTATTATCTTGAGGAGCAGACATGCCACACACAACACATCCACATGCTCTGAGGAGAGAAATCACACTCACACACAGCCATGCTGACACAGACTATGGACAGTCTATGGATACCATGCAGGGTCAGGGAAAACAAACGGTGTGTGTGTGTGTGTGAGTCAAGGTTGTCTCCCAGTGTGAATGACAACACAGTCAGAAAGGACATAACCCTGGGATTGTTCTGTGGTGATAGGGCCCTACTTTTTGAGCAATCATGTGACACAGCAATATTATAGGCTGTATTTTATGCCTAATCGAGAAATTTGAATACAGGCTGTAGCCTTTCTTAGACTCCGGCTGAACTTTACCCCCAAGACAGAATAGTCATCAGGACATTAGATAAATTAGACATATCCCCCCAAGTGCACGTTTTGTTTTTTGCCCTAGCTTTACACACAGCTGATTCAAATAATCATTGCTTGATGAGTTGGTTATTTGAAGAAGCTGTGTAGTGCTTGTTGTTCAGTGTGGAGAGTTGTTCTTAGAGCTTGATATTGGACCAAATACCAGAGGCTATACATTACTGGTAGCATATTTGAACTAGTGCAATTTTTTTGGTTGAAATAAAGTGAACAGGCTGAGCATACATACATGAAATAAATCATACACAAAGCTGCTGAATAAAACATGTATAGTGTTAATATACACAACAGAAGTACATACAAAATGGGACAAAAGTATAAAGCTTTAGATAATTTTTTTAAATATCCTTTAGCGACAAAAAATGTATTTGGGCAAGTAACAACATCTTCTTTTCATCTGGTAACAGTTAGAGACTCTCCCTCCATTTAGGATCTACTGGAAACCTGGCCAGCCAGGAAGTCCCATCATACCTCATATCAGCAACCACTCACCCTCCATAGCCACCTGATGACAACATAAGGACACCTTAAGCTTCAGTGTACCAATGAAATATGGGCACCATTGCAGACAAAGGATCTCTCCCTGACCCAATAACAAACAAGTAAACATATCTATTAACAGACCCAATTCATAGAACATAGACTGGCCAATGGAGATGATCATGAGAAGGCTTTGGCCCCAAAGATTGCCTGTTCCTAACGGTGGAAGTGTCGGAGTAGACATTGTTCAAAGCAACAGAGATGAAAAGTCACCTTGCCTGGCTTTCCTCAAACTCTGTCTACATAGGAAAATGGGAATGTCTGATGTCTGTCTACGTGAGTAGCCCGGATACAATTATTGTGCCATCAACACTCTGGTGATCAGGCACGTCTCAGTCACACAAAATATTAGCCATGTTATAACAAGTAACATTTCATCAGTCCTCTTTCAAAATGACATAATATGAATGACATTAGGGACATTTCAGTGGTTTTTCTACATATTCAGGTTCTCTTCATTGGATTCAAGTCAGGTGCCATTATTAAGTGGTTAGAGTGTATTGATCCATTTGTACCCATTACCCAATAGGAATGTCTCACATGAACAGAAGGGTCACTGGGTAGGAGATATCAGAAACTCTTGATATTATTCATGGGATGCCCTCTGGAGTATTTCTCATTATAAGACACATAGTTGAGTTGATTGATCCCAAAGTCCAGACAACCATGGGAATTAATGGATATCCTTTGGAGTCGAGTGTCACTGAGTCGAGTTGGAACTGCAGCATCCTCAGTCTTTGAGGAGAAAGTGAGAGAATAAGAGAATGAGGAGGATTATGGGGAGACATGACAGGATTATGGTTATTAAACCATTAATACTATTGAATACTACAGTGACTATGGCCCCACTCACCTTGTTACGCTGTACTAGTTAGTCTCTACTCTCTGGTCTCTATCACATGTTGAGTAGAGGGATCTGCCACACCATGATGTTGGACACCGTCTCCTCCTGACGGGACTGTTTGGTCTTCCTGTTGACCCTGTGGTGACCCAGCCCCCCTGACACCACCAGCAGAGAGCTGACGTCCACCTTCTGGACCCTCCTGCCCCTCTGGTGGTGGGCCGGATCATTGACCAGGTCATAGATGGCCCCGTCCTCGGGCCCGTGCTCCAGAGACCCCTGGGACAGAGCCAGGGAGCCACAGGAGGAAGACAGGGAGTCCTGGATGGCCATGGAGGTGCAGCCTGCCTCCCCCAGCCACACTCCCCGGCCCTGGGTGGGAGCTAGAGCGGGTGTGGAGCCTGGGATTGGAAGTGGGGAGGCCTGGGCCTTCTCTCCGTCCTTGGTGTCTCCTGGCTGGCTAGGTAGGCTGCTGCCTGGGTTGCCGGAGGGCCGGTTGCACACCGCGGCTGCCATGGTGAGGAACTTTACTGGGCCGTGGTGGGCGTGGAAGGATACCATGCCCCGTCCTACGACAGCCAAATATCCAGACACACATTACTCCATATACAGTCTAAATGTACTGGAAAATACTGTTAGTAACTACATATGTGTTTCAAATTGCCCACTTTTGGCAGTAGCCTCCAGAGACTAAGAATTCCATAGACCAGAGGCACATGGAAACTAGCTTTGAGTCATATCAATTAAGAGACAGTATCATTGTGAGAAAGGCTCCACTAAAATATCAAGGCAGCTGGGACCTGAAGGATAATGACTGAGGCCCATTAACCCATGTTGTGCTCCAGTTAGATTGATAAAGTCCTTAAAGCACTTGGTACCCAAATCCCTTCCTTTACCCCAAAACTATGACACCAAATGGATGGTTTGCCATTTAATTCCTCATTGGGATTTTTAGATAATCTGGAAGAATCTTCAGAGAAGATGCACCCACCTGTGACCTTCGGGATTCCCTGTAGTCTGGGGACAGAGAGGGCCACTGTCACCCCCAGGTTGGTCCCCACCAGCAGCAGACCATGGCACACCAGCAGACTGCTGACTGAGACCCTCTGGTTCCCTATGGACAGAATAGAACCAACACATCAATACTGAATCTGCAGAGTTTGTGTTAAATTCTGTTGTAGAGAGCAGGTTGGAGCAGTAAGCTATAATATTGCACAAAACGTTCTGAACAGTGGGCTTTTTCAAGTTATGAAAAAAAGGTTGATAGTTAATAGTTGACATTAATGATTTTCGGGGTCAAGCTTAACACAGTAGGAGTAGGGTAGGTATTTACATTCACAGTAGGAGCTAAGTAGATTTTACATTCACAGTGGGAGATAAGTAGGTAACTACATTCACAGTGGGAGATAAGTAGCTATTTACATTCACAGTAGGAGATAAGTAGGTATTTACATTCAGAAGTCTCCTAGAAATGAGAATGAACACAGTTAATGTGCCCCTTCCAGCGAGCCGAGGGACAGTAACAGGGAGGGAGGTATTTCTGCTTAGTGTGTGGGGAGGTCACTACAGCAATAACACTTAACAGCCAGTGGTCTCCAGGGCAACCGAAAGAGGAATACAAATAATAACAGCTCTTTTCACTAAAAAGACCACCATTATAGTCCGCTTTGAGTCAAACAAACAAACAAACACAAAAGTGTTATGTAAATCGAGAATGAGTGAACCGTAATGTCGTAATTAAGCAAGCAACTGTGGTTCTATTCAGAAAGCCTGATGCAGGCTGTGACAGAAAGGGCTGTGTGTGTCCAGTCTTCACAAATAAATTCAGTATGAAATATCGCTTTATACTGTAAACGCAGTAATTGTTATGCTAACAGCACCTTTTAGAGGACGTGATAAATTGTGTCGTCTAGTGAACAACGTTTAGTGACTTATGTGGAACTTGGTACTTGTTAACATCATCCTCAATAAGCATTACTATGGCAACAAGCAGCATTGCAAAGAGTGAACAGAACATGTCCAGAATACCCTTAACATGTTAAATGCCAATAATTGTTAATGCAAATGCATTTTGACAAAACCGTCATAACGGACGGAGTATGGTATGACTGTTTGAGAAAGTCTGTCAAGGCTCCAGTTGTGAGTGGCATTACCCATCATACACTGCAGTAAGAGCTGCGCAACTAAGTCCTCTCCCTCCCATAATCCCCCAGGGCTTTGGCCAAATCAACCGCTGATCTCTCTGCCCGACCCCTAGCTCCTCCAGAGATCACCCCTCTGAGGAACATCAGTCCCGAGTCTACAGTGCTACTCACCCAGCAGAGAACAGAGCAGCATAAGCCATCGCCGCACATGTGCTTGTAATGAGGGCCCTCAGTTAGCAGAAACACACACACTGGGGTGCATTTCTCAACATTCTCCTTTCATAATATTTGAAGTTTCCACCCATAGGCCAAACCAAAATAAACCTGAACCAGCATCAACACAGCCCGGGCCTGTTCCAGATCCCACACCAGAGGTCTGCTTTGATCTGCAATTATGCCCCACAACTAGCATGCTGAATTACAGCAGGGGGTTCAGATAGAAAACATACAACCTACAGTACACTACACTGATATTACACTAGCAGTAGGGTGGGTTAGATATAAAACACTGATCCTATCTCACTAAGAGATGGTTCATATCAGGCCAAAGTCTGGAACCAGAGTCAGAGAGACTACAGCACTATAGTCTCTCCATGTCTCCAGGCCTCTGTCTCCAGGCCTCTGTCCCCAGGCCTCTGTCCCCAGGCCTCTGTCTCCAGGCCTCTGTCTCCAGGCCTCTGTCTCCAGGCCTCTGTCTCCAGGCCTCTGTCCCCAGGCCTCTGTCCACAGGCCTCTGTCCCCAGGCCTCTGTCCCCAGGCCTCTGTCCCCAGGCCTCTGTCTCCAGGCCTCTGTCTCCAGGCCTCTGTCTCCAGGCAGTCCTAGGGGCCAATGTGGTGATGAAGGGGCTGGAGGTGTTAACTGGCTCTGCATGTTTATCCCCATTAGTGTCCACATGGCTGGGTATTTAGGTCAGGCCAGACAAAGCCGCCGATACAGACACTCCTCTCCTGCACTCACTACAGACTCATCTTCTACACTCTTATGTAGAACCTAAAAGGGTTCTTCGGCTGTCCCAATAGGAGAACCATTTGAAGAACCCTTTTTGGTTCTAGGTAGAACGCTTTTGGGTTCCTTTCTACAGAGGGCTCTATATGGAACCCAAAAGGGTTCTACCTAGAACCAAAAAAGGTTATCCTATGTGGACAGCCGAAGAACCCTTTTGGAACACTTTTTTATAAGAGTGTAGGGCAGTGTTCGCAAACTCCGGGTATAAAGTACCCCCAACAGTACATATTTTTTGTTGTGGCCCCGGACAAGCACACCTGATTCTACTTGGCAACTAATCGTCAAGCCCTTGACAAGTTGAATCAGGTATTTTTGTCCGGGGCTACAACAAAAATGTGTGCTGTTGGGGCCAGGGGTTCTCGAGGACCAGAGTTGGGAAACACTGGTCTAGAGAACATCAAAGACACAGTGTGAGAACAAACTGTATTTGGAGTGTGGTTTTTGGAAGGTTTTCAGAACGTGTTTCCAAATTAAAATCAACCAAACCCAACTCGGTAAAGGGTTAAGGAAGGGCAGAGGAGGTACTGTAAGTAATCACCAAAGCGTGTGCTTGAATAATCACTGTGAAATTCAATTGGACATAACTAAAACCGAATTACAGCCAAAGAGACCACAGTTTTGCAAAATATCTGTGAGGAATTCCTCAGTGCAATCAAAGGATTTACAAGGAATCGTTCCAACATTAGCTAGCATGAGTAGGAGAACAACCCCACCTTGAACACTGAGGACATTTCACACTCAATCACTCTCAATTCTATGCCATCAACTGTGAACTCCCTCCGGCAACTGTGAACCCCCTGTCTGAACCTGTGTTTCCTGAGGTCTGCAATAGGGTCTCAGACAAAACTAATTCACACATTGTCTCACAGCTCTCTGCTGGACTACTGAAACCCCCTAAATACACAAATAGTATGTAGTTATTCTGTCTGTGTTCCTGTAGTTTGTTGCCACAGTATGTCGGGGTGCATCTGGAGTCACCTCTTCAGCCTGAACAATACTACTCAAGTACCTCAAGAATGTAGCGATGCAGAGAATATAAAGTCACTGCATCCATCACCCTCCACTCTAAACAGGTATTGATCGTCCCATCCTCTTGCATCCAAACAGCTTGAATGGCACTACAGTCAGCAGGCTCTGCAGAAACAGCACATTCTCTGGCCTAGTCAATCAATCTGACAGCAGCTGCCAACAACTAAATAAGTGCCAAGGTGGAACATTGTGGAAAGCCAAACCCAGGCTTGCAGGGGCAAACAATACAACTCCCTCCACGGAGAGAAATCTGAACTTGCCCTGACAAATCACATGCACATGTTCAGCCAGTGCAGGCCGCCAGTTTAGACCGTGGTTGAAGAGAACCAGGTGAGGGGGATACAGTGGGGGTTGGATCAGTTGGATGGTCCACTGGAAGAGATGATAGAAGGAAAACAGAGTCCCATGACAGAGCGATACTGTAGATAGGACATTAACCCATCGCTGTTATCAGAGGAAGTCAGCTCTTTGATAATACACACAGACCGTAATGTGATGCACACAGCCTTGGCCTAGAGGAGGAAGTATTTCAAGTCGCTGGTCTGAGGTCTCTCCTTCAGAGAAACTTCCTCTGTGGTTGATGCCTCTTATTAGTTAATAAGTAATCCAGACAGGCTTATCATTCACATCTCTGTTAAAAGCCATTCTGCTGCTCAACCTCAGAACTTGGTGGACTGAGTTTCTCAGAAGGCTAGGTGTAGGGTATACTTTGTGTATACTGACTGGATATTCAAAGCATGCTGTGCTGAATGAAAGTGTACTCTTGCTTTTCCACAAACAACCACAAAGTGATCCCTTAGAGACCCTTAGGTTAATGCAAGACTTGACTAAATTGCCTCATCAAATATTGAAGCACTATTGAATATGCAACTAAAGCATGCATGATGGAACATATGCCAATATTTAATAAGGTTTACTGGGCAAACGAAGCCATGATACAATGGTGTTGCCTGGCTACCCAAACTCATTGCTCTAGCCAAACGCTACGCCCACGGAAGTTATTTTCTTCTCTGCAATGAGTCTGGATCCGAGTAACTCATCAGCGATTTCTAGAATGAAAATCCATTCTAGACTGTCTGATTGGTCCCATAAACCAATGGGTTGGGCCAGAGCCAGAACACATGTGGGTAAAGCAGCGTTTCGAAAATGCTTTATTGGCTGTGATACTCTGATTGGTTAGAGATTATCCAATCGCTGATTACTTTGTTCTGTACAACACTCCTTCATTTTGACATCACCCCAAACAACTTAAATGATGGCAGTCTCAGACTGAAGTATGTAGCGAACGATAGATCAGAGGAAGAATTCAGTTTGAGTTGTCAGGCAAATGATGATGTCCCTTGCTGTAATGCAATACATTACATTAGACTACTTAAATTAGTTATCAAATATTATGGAACTCCCATGTGTTGTACTTTGTTGTGGCTAGTAAGTATTTGACAGGTTTCCTGAAACAAGCCAGATTGCAGGAGGTCTGCAATAGGTCTCCAATAGACACTAAAGACTGCTGAGAAAACTAGTTCACTTAAACACACATTGTCTCACAGCTCTCTGTTGGACTTCTGAAACCCTCTAAATACACAAATAGTATGTAGTCAGTCTGTCTGTGTTCCTGTAGTTTGTTCCCACAGTATGTAGGGGTGCATCTGGAGAGAGCAAAGTACAAAACCTTATGGTAATAATGGATGAGGCCACTAAAATACTCAACTATGTACACACAGTCTAGGGCTTATAAACAATGGGCAGAACTCAGATAATGATAGCACTGTTTATTACAGTTTTAAAAGGAGACTGATGTGTTCCTGTAGGCTAGTCATTACTGGTGACCACAAAACACACACACACACACACACACACACACACACACACACACACACACACACACACACACACACACACACACACACACACACACACACACACACACACACACACACACATACACACATACACACATATACACAGAAGCTGTCACTATATAAAAACAATTACTCCATGGCAGAGTCCAGCTTAAAATAATTCAAATTGAAATCTAAACAGTCGACTGGACGGTATCTTCAAAATACTGTACAGGGTCAGAGAGGAAAAGTGGACAACTGTAACTAGCTGGATATAAACCCTTCATGACAACATCACAGGACAAACCTTCCAAAACCTTATAACAACAAGGCTGGCAGTATAGTATTCCATTTACTACAGTAGAACTGATGATAGAGGGCTAACAGCTGCAACTGACAATATACAGGATCAATCCCCAAAACTGTAATAAAGAAATGGAGCTGTTGTAGTAATATTAAAGACCAGCTACAGATAGAAGAGAGATTATGACTAGTCCTCTATAGAACACTCACTATTCACTACACAGCTGTCTCTGATGAAGATCCTCAGACTCTGGTCTGTTTGATTATTACATTCCCAACTATTTGACCCGTCGCGGTGATTGAGGCGAGCTTTACTAAAATGACGTCAAACAGAAGTTGTCACACAGATTGCTTAACATTTTGCTGCGTTCACTTGCTAGTCGGAACGAGAAAAACCCTTGACATTTTCCACATTTTGTTACGTAACAGCCTTATTCTAAAATGCATTAAATGTTTTTTTCCCCTCATCAATCTACACACAATACCCCATAATGACAAAGCAAAAACTGGTTTTTAGACATTTTTGCAAATGTATATAGGAAAAAAAAGGAAAAAATTAACTGGATTATTCAGACCCTTTACTCAGTACTTTGTTGAAGCTTTGGCAGTGATTACAGCCTTAAGTCTTGTTGGGAAGGATGCTACAAGCTTGGCACACATGTATTTGGGGATTTCCCCCCATTCTTTTCTGGATATCATCTCCAGCTCTGTCAAGTTGGATGGGGAGCGTCGCTGCACAGCTATTTTCAGTTCTCTCCAGAGATGTTCGATCGGGTTCAAGTCAGGGCTCTGGCTGGGCCACTCAAAGACATCCAGAGACTTGTCCCGAAGCCACACCTGCGTTGTCTTGGCTGTATGCTTAGTGTCGTTGTCCTGTTGTAAGATGAACCGTCACCCCAGTCTGAGGTCCTGAGCGCTCTGGAGCAGGTTTTCATCAAGGATCTCTCTGTACTTTGCTCTGTTCATCTTTCCCTCGATCCTGACTAGTCTCCCAGTCCCTGCCGATAAAAAACATGGACACAGCATGATGCTGCCACCACAATGCTTCACCGTAGGGATGATGCCAGGCTTCCTCCAGACATGATGCTTGGCATTCAGGCCAAAGAGTTCAATCTTGGTTTCATCAGACCAGAGAATCTTGTTTCATGGTCTGAGAGTCCTTTAGGCGCATTTGGAAAACTCCAAGCAGGCTGTCATGTACCTTTTACTGAGGAGTGGCTTCCGTCTGGCCACTCTACCATAAAGGCCTGATTGGTGGAGTGCTGTAGAGATGGTTGTCCTTCTGGAAGGTTCTCCCATTTCCACAGAGGAACTCTGGAGCTCTGTCAGAGTGACCATCGGGTTCTTGGTCAACTCCCTGACCAAGGCCCTTTCCCCCGATTGCTCAGTTTAGGAAGGATTTCTTCCATTTTAAGAATGATGGAGGCCACTGTGTTCTTGGGGACCTTCAATGCTGCAGACATTTTTTGGTAACCTGCCCCAGATCTGTGCCTTGACACAATCCTGTCTCGGAGCTAATTGGACAATTCCTTCGACCTCATGGCTTGGTTTTTGCTCTGACATGCACTGTCAACTGTGGGACCTTATATAGACAGGTGTGTGCCTTTCCAAATCATGTCCAATCAATTGAATTTACCGTAGGTGGACTCCAATCAAGTTGTAGAAACATCTCAAGGATGATCAATGGAAACAGGATGCACCTGAGCTCAATTTTGTGTCGCATAGCAAAGGGTCTGAATACTTATGTCAATAAGGTATTTCTGTTTTTTATTTGTAATAAATTAGCAACATTTCGAAAAACCTGTTTTCACTCTGTCATTATGGGGTATTGTGTGTAGATTGATGAGTAAAAAATGTAATTTAATCAATTTTAGAATAAGGCTGTAATGTAACAAAATGTGGAAAAAGTCAAGGGGTCTGAATCCTTTCTGAATGCACTGTATCTATGCACACACCATGACTGTGATGTTCTTACAGATAGTCACTGAGCCAGGCAGCCCTTTGATATTTGGAGAAAAACACACTCAAGTACATGACGACCTGACGACGGACTGTCAAATGTGATCCATTTCTACTTTCAGAGGACTGCTCTGTTCTTGCAAAAAAATGACCTGTTCATTCCCAGTCCACCATAAGGATCCAGTCAATGACATTGGAGGACACAAAGAGAACAAAATGACATGGGTACTGGTGGTTTGTGCAAACAGAGTTGATAAGACTGCATCTGTATTATAAATCACAGTACTGTGAGCTGAGGATGGAAACAGTGCTGTTGTATACTGATATCCTGAAGGTGAGGTTCACCTTTGAGTGTGTGGTGGGTGGTGTTGAGTGGGTATTTTTTTAGGATGCTATGATCTACTGTGTTAGAGAAAATGTGTTTTCAGAGCTGGCAAAAATGTATCTCTTACTATACTAGAGTATATTGTGTAAAGCATTGAACTTGTTCATACCATGTGTTTACAGTGCTGTGAGATGCATACAAGTGTGACATGATAATGATGTTACCAGCCAGTATGTTGTGTACAGGTGTGGTAATGGTATCATGTATCTTACCAGCCAGTATGTTGTGTACAGGTGTGGTAATGTTATCATGTATCTTACCAGCCAGTATGTTGTGTACAGGTGTGGTAATGTTATCATGTATCTTACCAGCCAGTATGTTGTGTACAGGTGTGGTAATGGTATCATGTATCTTACCAGCCAGTATGTTGTGTACAGGTGTGGTAATGTTATCATGTATCTATACAGACAGTATGTTGTGTACAGGTGTGGTAATGGTATCATGTATCTTACCAGCCAGTATGTTGTGTACAGGTGTGGTAATGTTATCATGTATCTTACCAGCCAGTATGTTGTGTACAGGTGTGGTAATGTTATCATGTATCTTACCAGCCAGTATGTTGTGTACAGGTGTGGTAATGTTATCATATATCTTACCAGCCAGTATGTTGTGTACAGGTGTGGTAATGTTATCATATATCTTACCAGCCAGTATGTTGTGTACAGGTGTGGTAATGGTATCATATATCTTACCAGCCAGTATGTTGTGTACAGGTGTGGTAATGTTATCATGTATCTTACCAGCCAGTATGTTGTGTACAGGTGTGGTAATGGTATCATGTATCTTACCAGCCAGTATGTTGTGTACAGGTGTGGTAATGTTATCATATATCTTACCAGCCAGTATGTTGTGTACAGGTGTGGTAATGTTATCATATATCTTACCAGCCAGTATGTTGTGTACAGGTGTGGTAACGTTATCATGTATCTTACCAGCCAGTATGTTGTGTACAGGTGTGGTAATGTTATCATGTATCTATACAGCCAGTATGTTGTGTACAGGTGTGGTAACATTATCATGTATCTTACCAGCCAGTATGTTGTGTACAGGTGTGGTAATGTTATCATGTATCTTACCAGCCAGTATGTTGTGTACAGGTGTGGTAATGTTATCATGTATCTTACCAGCCAGTATGTTGTGTACAGGTGTGGTAATGTTATCATGTATCTATACAGCCAGTATGTTGTGTACAGGTGTGGTAATGTTATCATGTATCTATACAGCCAGTATGTTGTGTACAGGTGTGGTAATGTTATCATGTATCTTACCAGCCAGTATGTTGTGTACAGGTGTGGTAATGTTATCATGTATCTTACCAGCCAGTATGTTGTGTACAGGTGTGGTAATGTTATCATGTATCTTACCAGCCAGTATGTTGTGTACAGGTGTGGTAATGTTATCATGTATCTTACCAGCCAGTATGTTGTGTACAGGTGTGGTAATGTTATCATGTATTTATACAGCCAGTATGTTGTGTACAGGTGTGGTAATGTTATCATGTATCGTACCAGCCAGAATGTTGTGTACAGGTGTGGTAATGTTATCATGTATCTATACAGCCAGTATGTTGTGTACAGGTGTGGTAATGTTATCATGTATCTATACAGCCAGTATGTTGTGTACAGGTATGGTGATGTTATCATGTATAGTTGAAGTCGGAGGTTTACATACACCTTAGCCAAATACATTTAAATTCAGTTTTTCACAATTCCTGACATTTAATTAAAAAATTCTGTTTTAGGAAAGTTAGGATTACGACTTTATTTTAAGAATGTGAAATGTCAGAATTATAGTAGAGAGAATGATTTATTTCAGCACATTCCCAGTGGGTCAGAAGTTTACATACACTCAATTAGTATTTAGTAGCATTGCCTTTAAATTGTTTAACTTGTGTCAAACGTTTCGGGTAGCCTTCCACAAGCTTCCCACAATAAGTTGGGTGAATTTTGGCCCATTGCTCCTGACAGAGCTGGTGTAACTGAGTCAGGTTTGTAGGCTTACTGGCTCGCACACACTTTTTCCGTTCTGCCCACACATTTTTTATAAGATTGAGGTCAGGGCTTTGTGATGGCCACTCCAATATCTTGACTTTGTTGTCCTTTAGCCATTTTGCCACAACTTTGGAAGTATGCTTGGGGTCATTATCCATTTGGAAGACCCATTTGCGACCAAGCTTTAACTTCCTGACTGATGTCTTGAGATGTTGCTTCAATATATCCACATAATTGTCCCTTCCTCATGATGCCATCTATTTTGTGAAGTGCACCAGTCCCTCCTGCAGCAAAGCAACCCCACAACATGATGCTGCCACCCCCGTGCTTCACGGTTGGCATGGTGTGCTTCGGTTTGCAAGCCTCCCCCTTTTTCCTCCAAACATAATGATGGTCATTATGGCCAAACAGCTCTATTTTTGTTTCATCAGATCAGAGGACATTTCTCCAAAAAGTACAATATTTGTCCCCATATCCAGTTGCAAACCGTAGTTTGGCATTTCTATGGTGGTTTTGGAGCAGTGGCATCTTCCTTGCTGAGCTGCCTTTCAGGTTATGTGGAGATAGGACTCGTTTTACTGTGGATATAGATACTTTTGTACCTGTTTCCTCCAGCATCTTCACAAGGTCCTTTGCTGTTGTTCTGGGATTGATTTGCACTTTTCGCACCAAAGTACGTTCATCTCTAGGAGGCAGAACGCGCCTCCTTCCTGAGCGGTGTGACGGCTGCGTGGTCCCATGGTGTTTATACTTGCGTACTATTGTTTCTACAGATGAATGTGGTACCTTCAGACGTTTGTAAATTGCTCCCAAGGATGAACCAGACTTGTGGAAGTCTACAATTTTGGGCTGATTTCTTTTGATTTTCCCATGATGTCAAGCAAAGAGGCACTGAGTTTGAAGGTAGGCCTTGACGCCAACCTAAGTGTATGTAAACTTCCGACTTCAACTGTATCTTACCAGCCATTATGTTGTGTACAGGTGTGGTAATGTTATCATGTATCTATACAGCCAGTATGTTGTGTACAGGTGTGGTAATGTTATCATGTATCTATACAGCCAGTATGTTGTGTACAGGTGTGGTAATGTTATCATGTATCTTACCAGCCAGTATGTTGTGTACAGGTGTGGTAATGTTATCATGTATCTTACCAGCCAGTATGTTGTGTACAGGTGTGGTAATGTTATCATGTATCTATACAGCCAGTATGTTGTGTACAGGTGTGGTAATGTTATCATGTATCTTACCAGCCAGTATGTTGTGTACAGGTGTGGTAATGTTATCATGTATCTATACAGCCAGTATGTTGTGTACAGGTGTGGTAATGTTATCATGTATCTTACCAGCCAGTATGTTGTGTACAGGTGTGGTAATGTTATCATGTATCTATACAGCCAGTATGTTGTGTACAGGTGTGGTAATGTTATCATGTATCTTACCAGCCAGTATGTTGTGTACAGGTGTGGTAATGTTATCATGTATCTTACCAGCCAGTATGTTGTGTACAGGTGTGGTAATGTTATCATGTATCTATACAGCCAGTATGTTGTGTACAGGTGTGGTAATGTTATCATGTATCTTACCAGCCAGTATGTTGTGTACAGGTGTGGTAATGTTATCATGTATCTATACAGCCAGTATGTTGTGTACAGGTGTGGTAATGTTATCATGTATCTTACCAGCCAGTATGTTGTGTACAGGTGTGGTAATGTTATCATGTATCTTACCAGCCAGTATGTTGTGTACAGGTGTGGTAATGTTATCATGTATCTTACCAGCCAGTATGTTGTGTACAGGTGTGGTAATGTTATCATGTATCTTACCAGCCAGTATGTTGTGTACAGGTGTGGTAATGTTATCATGTATCTATACAGCCAGTATGTTGTGTACAGGTGTGGTAATGTTATCATGTATCTTACCAGCCAGTATGTTGTGTACAGGTGTAGCGATGTTGATGTCCTGTAGATCCTCCAGCGTCTCCGTGTGGAACAGTCTGAGGGTGGACCCAGAGCTGAAGGCTATCCAGATACCCACCCCAGCCACCACCATGTGGGATACCACCATGCCCTCCTCCTGGTGGGCCTCCAGCTGCCTCTGACAGGGGGAGAGAGGAAGACAGGAAGAGGGGATATTATATACTGAATCGCTCCGTTCTTCAATTGCTTTGAGAGTAAACATTAGCATGTACCGGTACACCACTTTGTCTTTAGAGTAGTGGGAAACAAACCCTACTGAGCCACCAAACAGAAATATGTTCTGTAACAATCTCAAATCAAAGGGTTTATCGCAGTGTGCTTATGATCAGGAAATGCCTTTTTACGTGACAGTATATGTACACGTCACTAAGGAGCGGCCATAAGGTACTTAACAACGTTCCCAGTGGTTACAGAGGGTGGGGGACAGACAGGAGATCATCTGTACTGTTCGGTCTGAGCTGTGACAACACACTGACACACTGACAGTACGCCTGCTAAGAGGCTGAGCCATGTACTGTACATCAACATCCACCTCATTACTGACTGTTATGTCTAGGGAATGTTTTGAGGTACCATGAATACATTATAGAATACAGAATTGAATTATCCACCATGTTACTCCAAGTGTCATAATAGTAAACGTCAGAGAGGTGGAAATAATGTTTTGATTCGCAGGATTGTTGGGCACAATAGCGACATCAGCTTTAGTCAAAACATGAACTCTGAGGAAAGTGGTGTCTGCTTCTCACAGTTTGACTTGCCTCTCCTTTGTTTCCCTTATTACAAAGCCGAATATGACTGAGGGCATTTTAGGTCAACATTCCCTGTCTCTGTTCTAATGGTATCAGTCAGAAAGAATATATATCGTGGATATTGTTGTGGGGGTGCTTTGCTGCAAGAGGGACTGGTGCACTTCACAAAATAGATGGCATCATGAGGAAGGGACAATTATGTGGATGTATTGAAGCAACATCTCAAGACATCAGTCAGGAAGTTAAAGCTTGGTCGCAAATGGGTCTTCCAAATGGACAATGACCCCAAGCATACTTCCAAAGTTGTGGCAAAACGGCTTAAGGACAACAAAGTCAAGGTATTGGAGTGGCCATCACAAAGCCCTGACCTCAAGCCTATAGAAAATTTGTGGGCAGAACTGAAAAAGCGTGTGTAAGCAAGGAGGCCTACAAAACCTGACTCAGTTACACCAGCTCTGTCAGGAGGAATGGGCCAAAATTCACCCAACTTATTGTGGGAAGCTTGTGGAAGGCTACCCGAAACGTTTGACCCAAGTTAAACAATTTAAAGGCAATGCTACCAAATACTAATTGAGTGTATGTAAACTTCTGACCCACTGGGAATGTGATGAAATAAATAAAAGCTGAAATAAATAATTTTCTCTACTATTATTCTGACATTTCACATTCTTAAAATAAAGTGGTGATCCTAACTGACCTAAGACAGGGAATTTTTACTAGGATTAAATGTCAGGAATTGTGAAAAACTGAGTTTAAATGTATTTGGCTAAGTTGTATGTAAACTTCCGACTTGAACTGTAGTATGATTTGTTATGTTTCGTATGGTATGTATTAATTTGTGGATGTCCATCACCCATTTCGTATGATATTTTCCGCATTACAATTAGTATTATATGTTACAAATTTGCAAAATGTACAATATGATACAAATTTGAAAAACATTCTATATGTTACGAATTTGCAAAACACATGATATGTTACGAATTCTAGCTAGGTGGTTAACGTTAGTTAGCTGACTAACGTTAGCTAGGCTAGGGGTTAGGGTTTAAGGTTAGGGTTAGGGTTAAGTTTAGGAGTTAGGTTAAAGGGTTAAGGTTAGGGAATGGTTAGCTAAAAGGGTTAAGGTTAGGGGAAGGGTTAGCTAACATGCTAAGTAGTTGAGAAGTTGCTAATTATCTAAAATGCTGAAGTTGTCCGTGATGAGGTTTGAACTCGCAGCCTTTGGGTCGCTAAACGTTCGCGTTATACGCGACCTCATCCACCCCGACCAACCACCCTACTTTAGTTTTTGCCTTAAGTAACCATCCGTCTTCTGTAACCATAACAAACGTAACATATCATACTAATTTGAGAGTCCCGAATTTAGATTTACTATGTTACGTCTAGTCTATGAGACCAGGCTGGATAACTAGACATACTAGTCCCCCTGCAATGTTCTACCTTCTACATTGTAATGTCTAATCCAGCGGTTCCCAAACTAGGGGTCACAACCCCATGTGGAGTCGCCAGAGAATTTACCAAAACCATGGTAAAAAAAAGATATATATCTAATATCGTCTTTCTCTCTCAAAATCATTGTAATGTAAGCTTAAAAATCTAAATTAAAATTATTCAAATCATCTAAAAGTAAAATTCAACCAGAGAGTGCCCTTAGATCGTGGGAAAAGGCCGCACTTGACCGTTGCACTTGAATCCTTCCTACGGGGAATGGCTAAGCCCGCTACGCTATGAAGCCACACACTATTGCAGACTTTGATATTACCGGCCGCAATTGATATGGTGAAAACAATGTGTGGGGAGGCAGAGGCACAGAAACTCACATCAATACCTTTGTCCTGATAACACTGAAACTAAGAATTGATGCTATAGCTTGCAATAAAAGAGGAAACGACTGAACGACTCAAAAACTCCTCACCTTATTCTCTCCATATGGATGATAGCTGTGAGGGCCGAGGTGCATTGACTTTAGTTCGCTACACGTCGGGAGATGCTATTCACGAGGACATATTGTTCGGTCTCACGATTCTCGAGCATGAAACGGCACAAGGGATGTTCAGTGTGCTGCGTCGCTTTATTGACAAAAAACAGATTCCATGGGATCAAATGGTGGGCTTTTGCACAGATGGGGCTCCATCTATCACAGGACGGTGGGCAGGTCTCTGCACTGAATGTGTCTCCCTCTGACATATAGATGCGTTGTATGATACACCCACTGACCTATAATTGATACACAGAGCAATTGGCAGCAAAAGAGCTGAGAGCAGAACTCTGAGATATGCAGCAGGTAACTTCGATTGTAAACTACATCGCACACGCCTGTTTGCAAAACTACAGTGCATTTGGGAAGTATCCAGACCCTTTTGACTTTTTTCACATTTTGTTACGTTACAGCCTTATTCTAAAATTGATTAAATAAAAGAAAATCCTCATTAATCTACACACACAACACCCCATAATGACAAAGCAGAAACAGGTTTTAAGATTCCAGGCTGTATCACAACCGGCTGTGATTGGAAGTCCCATAGGGCGGTGCACAATTGGCCCAGTGTCGTCCGGGTAAGGGCTTGGCCGGGGCAGGCCGTCATTGTAATAACTTGTTCTTACCTGACTTGCCTAGTTAAATAAAAGGTTAAATAAATGTAAAAAGTAAGTGGGAGAACCATCTCTGCAGCACTCCACCATCAGGCCTTTATGGTAGAGTGGCCAGACGGAAGCACCTCCTCAGTTAAAGGCACATGACAGCCTGCTGGGAGACCAAGAGAAACATGATTCTCTGATGAAACCAAGATTGAACTCTTTGGCCTGAATCCCTACGGTGGTGGTGGGGATGTTTTTTAGTGGCAGGGACTGGGAGACTAGTCAGGATCGAGGAAAAGAATAACAGTGCAAAGTACAGAGAGATCCTTGATGAAAACCTGCTCAGGATCTCAGGATCTTGTCCAACAGGACAACAACCCTAAGCACACAGCCAAGACAACACACGAGTGGCTTCGGGACAAGTCACTGAATGTCCTTGAATGGCCCAGCAGGAGCAGACTTGAACCCGATCTAACATCTCTGGAGAGACCTGAAAATAGCATTTACGCTCCCCATCCAACCTGACAGAGCTTGAGGATCTGCAGAGAAGAATGGGAGACCTCCCCAAATACAGGTGTGCCAAGCTTGTAGCGTCATACCCAAGAAGACTTGAGGCTGTAATCGCTGCCAAAGGTGCTTCAACAAAGTACCGAGTAAAGGGTCTGAATACTTACAGTATGTAAATTTGATATCAGTTTTTCATTTTTAGTACATTTTCAAAAATGTCTAAAAACCTGTTTTTGCTTTGTCATAATGGGATATTGTGTGTAGATTGATGAGGGGGAAAAACTATTTAATCAATTTTAGAATAGGCCTGTAACGTAACAAAATGTGGAAAAAGTCAAGGGGTCTAATACTTTCCGAATGCACTGTAGGTAGAGATATGGGATCAGAGCATGACAATGTTCTATTTCACACCGAGGCTTGGTGGTTAGAGGGGAAGTGTCGGAAAGATTATTCAAATTGAGAGAGGAACTGCTGTCATTCCCAATGGATGTAAAAAAACTGACTTTGTTGACTTTCTGTGTAATGAAAAGAAAATGTGTCTCCTTGCCTATGTAACAGACATATATGGGAAACTGAACAAACTGAACGCAAGCGTGCAGGGGAAATAAAAACAAATTCTATAGATGAGTGATCGAATCAGATAAATCCGTTTGACTGTGAAATTGGCCATTTATAAGATATTATAGATGGGAAAGATACAGTACCTCTGACGTGTGTGTGTGTGTGTGTGTGTGTGTGTGTGTGTGTGTGTGTGTGTGTGTGTGTGTGTGTGTGTGTGTGTGTGTGTGTGTGTGTGTGTGTGTGTGTGTGTGTGTGTGTGTGTGTGTGTGTGTAGTCATGGGAACCATCTTCCAGATCAAAGGTTATGAGACAAAGAGGGAGGCTGGGATCCATACAGTAAGTGAGATAAAGAGATGAGCTAGAGATGGGTAAGATACCTCCACAGTGTGTGTGGTAGTGCTGATGATGAAGACTTGTCCTCCAGAGGAAGCCCAGACATGTTCCTCCACAGCTAGCATGGCCTTCACTGGCAGAACCCCCAGCTTCAGCACCTTAGGAGAGTCTGGATTCCACGAGCCATCTGAAACACAAGCATACACATACATTTCATACACATCTGCTACAAGCGCTATACAGTGGCAGATCACTACGAATCTGGAAGAACCAAAAACTAAAGTGAACCAACTATCACTATGCAAGAATATTAATGCGTTTGTTTGATATGGTCATTCAGATTATGCATGCATTAGCTGCAGAAAACCCCTCTAAAATGTCCTCTGCATTTCTGATCCTCATAATAATGCTGGAGAGACCATTGATGATTTCACAGGTTTCACAATTAATATAGATGGACTGAGAGTCGTTAGTCGTCTGTAGAGCCAACCCACACACCTCCTACATACTGCTGCCTGCCTACTGCTATAGAGCCCAGGAGACACCTCTGAAAACCCAACACTGGGTACTGAACAACCCACACTGGGTACATTATAAATACAGACAAAACATTTCTCTGCAACGTTCATCTTTCTCCCTAAGTTTAGAACCCGATTGCAACAGATCAAGAACATGTAACCGATGTGAAATGGCTAGATAGTTAGCCGGGTGCGTGCTAATAGCGTTTCAATCGGTGACGTCACTCGCTCTGAGACCTTGGAGTAGTTGTTTCCCTTGCTCTGCAAGGGACGCGGCTTTTGTGGAGCGATGGGTAACGATGCTTTGTGGGAGGCAGTTGTAGATGTGTGCAGAGGGTCCCTGGTTCGAGTCCAGGTAGGGGCGAGAAGAGGGACGGAAGCTAAACTGTTACAAATACATAAAAGTGTAGGGAGAAATTGTAGGATTAAATCCTTAAACAAAATTCAAGGAGCTCTGAAGTACTCTGAATAAGGAGTTAATTTCCTCCAGAGCCAATCTACTACAGGAAACATCAGACGACTCACCAAGTGTGTTTGTTTAAGGGAACTGACAAAGGCAGCTATTGAAAGGTGTGGTGCCATGTGGGGAGACTCATTCTGGGGTATAGTAATTACTAGGGAAGTAAGGGGCTAGGGTGGACTAAAGATACTGCTTTGTGTGTGTGTGTGTGTGTGTGTGTGTGTGTGTGTGTGTGTGTGTGTGTGTGTGTGTGTGTGTGTGTGTGTGTGTGTGTGTGTGTGTGTGTGTGTGTGTGTGTGTGTGTGTGTGTGTGTGTGTGTGTGTGTGTGTGTGTGTGTGTGTGCGCGCGCAACAAGGACAGAGAGCAATTGAGAGAGAAATGCTAAAGTGTACAGGACTAAAACTGCATGTGTTTAAACATCCTTCTCCCTCCCAGCCAGCCTTATGTAATCTTCCTCTCCTCGGCTGCAGCGTGTCAACAAAACCAATTCTTTCACATTCCATTATGTCAATGTGACTTCTTAGGAACATCCAATCAGACTGCAGTATGTGTGTGTGTGTGTCAGAATAGTAGATATATATATACACACACATCTCATACTGAAAGACATGCTGCCACAAAGATAACAAAAAGACAAAGGTTTCAAGGCATGAAACCTTGCACTACGATAATATGAAACCTTGCACTACGATAACATGAAACCTTGCACAACGATAACATGAAACCTTGTACAACGATAACATAAAACCTTGCACAACGATAACATGAAACCTTGTACAACGATAACATAAAACCTTGCACAACGATAACATGAAACCTTGTACAACGATAACATAAAACCTTGCACAACGATAACATGAAACCTTGCACAACGATAACATGAAACCTTGCACAACGATAACATAAAACCTTGCACAACGATAACATGAAACCTTGCACAACGATAACATGAAACCTTGCACAACGATAACATGAAACCTTGCACAACGATAACATGAAACCTTGCACAACGATAACATGAAACCTTGCACAACGATAACATGAAACCTTGCACAACGATAACATGAAACCTTGCACAACGATAACATGAAACCTTGCACAACGATAACATGAAACCTTGCACAACGATAACATGAAACCTTGCACAACGATAACATGAAACCTTGCACTACGATAACATGAAACCTTGCACTACGATAACATGAAACCTTGCACTACGATAACATGAAACCTTGCACTACGATAACATGAAACCTTGCACTATGATAACAAGAATGTCAACATAATATACAGTAGGCAAAGATGTTTCATGCCATGTCCTTATTCCCTGACTGGATGGTGATGGCATGCAGTGCAGTCTATGCTGAGCCATTCACACACATAAACAATGAGAAGAACAAGTGTGGCAGAATAGGGCTGGCTGGGGGTTCAGATAGGGCTGTGCTACTGCAGAATAGGGCTGGCTGGGGGTTCAGATAGGGCTGTGCTACTGCAGAATAGGGCTGGCTGGGGGTTCAGATAGGGCTGTACCTAATGCAGTGTGACAACACCTACCACAATCACTCTGCCACAGGCAGGTAGGATACAGTCCCAGCAGAGCTAAACATGTGGAACGCAAGCTGTGGAACTGTGGCAATACAGATAGTGCCATATACAGTTGAAGTTGGAAGTTTACATACACCTTAGCCAAATACATTTAAAGTCATTTTTTCACAATTCCTGACATTTAATCCTAGTAAAAATTCCCTGTTTTATGTCAGTTAGGATCACCACTTTATTTTAAGAATGTGAAATGTCAGAATAATAGTTGAGAGAATGATTTATTTCAGCTTTTATTTCTTTCATCACATTCCCAGTGGGTCAGAAGTTTACATACACTCAATTAGTATTTGGTAGCATTGCCTTTAAATTGTTTAACTTGGGTCTAACGTTTCAGGTAGCCTCCCACAATAAGTTGGGTGAATTTTGGCCCATTCATCCTGACAGAGCTGGTGTAACTGAGTCAGGTTTGTAGGCCTCCTTGCTCGCACACACTTTTTCAGTTCTGCCCACACATTTTCTATAGGATTGAGGTCAGGGCTTTGTGATGGCCACTCCAATACCTTGACTTTGTTGTCCTTAAGCCATTTTGCCACAACTTTGGAAGTATGCTTGGGGTCATTGTCCATTTGGAAGACCCATTTGCGACCAAGCTTTAACTTCCTGACTGATGTCTTGAGATGTTGCTTCAATACATCCACATAATTGTCCCTTCCTCATGATGCCATCTATTTTGTGAAGTGCACCAGTCCCTCCTGCAGCAAAGCACCCCCAGAACATGATGCTGCCGCCACCATCCTTCATCAGACCAGAGGACATTTCTCCAAAAACTACGATCTTTGTCCCCATGTGCAGTTGTAAACCGTAGTCTGGCTTTTCTATGGCGGTTTTGGAGCAGTGGCATCTTCCTTGCTGAGCGGCTTTTCAGGTTATGTCGATATAGGACTTGTTTTACTGTGGATATAGATACTTTTGTACCCGTTTCCTCCAGCATCTTCACAAAGTCCTTTGCTGTTGTTCTGGGATTGATTTGCACTTTTCGCATCCAAGGTACGTTCACCTCTATGAGACAGAATGCGTCTCCTTCCTGAGCAGTGTGACGGCTGCGTGGTCCCATGGTGTTTATACTTGCATACTATTGTTTGTACAGATGAACGTGGTACCTTCAGGCGTTTGGAAATTGCTCCCAAGGATGAACCAGACTTGTGAAGGTCTACAACTTTTTCTGAGGCCTTAGCTGACTTCTTTTGATTTTTCCATGATGTCAAGCAAAGATGCACTGAGTTTGAAGGTAGGCCTTGAAATACATCCACAGGTACACCTCCAATTGACTGAAATGATGTCAATTAGCCTATCAGAAGCTTATAAAGCCATGACATCATTTTCTGGAATTTTCCAAGCTGTTTAAAGGCACAGTCAACTTAGTGTATGTGAACTTCTGACCCACTGGAATTGTGATACAATGAATTATAAGTGAAGTAATCGGTCTGTAAACAATTGTTGGAACAATTACTTGTGTTATGCACAAAGTAGATGTCCTAACCGACTTGCCAAAACTATAGTTTGTCAACAAGGAATTTGTGGAGTGGTTGAAAAACGAGTTTTAATGACTCCAACCTAAGTGTATGTAAACTTCGACTTCATCTGTACTATATGAGTCTGCAGCTTTGTAACTCGACCATGCAGTCTCATTTTGCTGTATTACTATGTCTTCCCACTGCCCTAATGATGATGGCATTATCAATGTGAAAGGATTTATTTTTAAAAACACATGACTGAAATGACAGTTTTATATGTAGGCTTACACTGGGGGGTTACTTCGTATGGTTCTTCTCTGCTGCTGTTCCTTTAAAATGGAAATGGGATCCTAATATACACAGTGTACAAAACCTAAGGAACAAATCTTTCCATGACATAGACTGATCAGGTGAATCCAGGTGATGTCACCTGTTAAATCCACTTAAAATCAGTGTAGATGAAGGGGAGGAGAAAGGTTAAAGAAGGACTTTTAAACCAGTGAGACATTTGAGACATTGATCGTGTATGTGTGCCATTCACAGGGTGAATAGGCAAGACAAAAGATTTAAGTGCCTTTGAAATGGGTATGGTAGTAGGTGCCAGGCGCCCAGGTTTGAGTGTGTCAAGAACTGCAATGCTGGTCCACCATGGTCCACCACCCAAAGGACATCCAGCCAACATGACACAACTTTGGGAAGCATTGGAATCAACATGGGGCAGCATCCCTGTGGAACGCTTTCGACACCTTGTAGAGTCCATGCCCCTGACAAATTGAGGCTGTTCTGAGGGCAAAAGGGCGTGCAACTAAATATTAGGAAAGTGTTCCTAATATTTTGTACACTCAGTGTAAATGCTTATAGCGTCTGTGAGCCCATTCAATGTGACAAAAGCACTGGAAGAGCAATAGGTAGGACGTAGATGCACAAGTTTCACCACTGAAGCTAGGATGAATCATAATTTCAAGCTTGAGCTGGGACACAAACACTTTTCTGTCACTCATGTAGAAGAACAAGTATGCAAATGAAATAACAACACTTTAAATGGGCATTTATAACTACAGTGTATGTTCATCTCCTCTCTCAGTGACAGCATTAAGGGAGACAAATAATAGCTGAGTACAGGGCTGTCACCAACTCGGACTATCTATTCAGTCAAACCAAAGGCAATATTCCTGATATATCCTGTCCTGACAAGTCCATTGAATTGCACAATAATCTGCTGCATGGAGAACAAAGGAATCAGCATCTGATGTTTAGCGTAAAAAAGTTACATGAAAACAGTGACATTCTGTTAAACAGAGACAGAACCAAAGTGGACATTCCTTCAGCATTGCAACATCCCCTTCCAGGCTTTACTGAGCTGGCTGAGGATCAGGAGAATACTTTCCCTTCTTACTTTTCTGTCTAGCAGATACAAGTATATATTTTATCCCTCTATCCTCTACCCCTCTCTCACAGAGCATGATATGATACTGCCTGCCCGGTTGTTGGACGGAAGGCAGATTTACTCAACCTGGATTTGGAACAGGGATTTTAAATATGTAAATAAATACTCTGATGGTGACCTAGCTGGGAAATGTAAGAATAAAACCAGCTAGCATTTAATTATCTCTGAACTGGACTGAACCTAAGAGCTGGAAATGACCAACTGGGACCACAGAGAACCAGTGTGATGCAGAGCAGGCACCAACACCAACATGGATACAGACAGATCTTCAAGGCATGGAGAAAATGGATAACTACAGTGTATCCTCATTTTTTCTCTGATTCTGGTTTTAAAACCTCAATAACTTTCCTAGAGTGATGAGTCATGATGAGACTCGGAGAGCTGCATGTCATACCGATGCAGATGGTGTAATTAATTAACAACATAGCTAGCCCATGGCAATGGTAGCCTCTCACCATCATGTCTTAATGTGGTCATGTTGCGGTCACTAAATGCACTTTACTCCTTCAAAAACAAGTGTTTTCATACTATGAGAGAGAAAGAGACTCAGACATAGATACAAGCACAGGCAGAGAGAGTGAGAGAAAGAAAGGGAAAGAAAGAGCAGGGGAGAGAGCTAGTACTGTGTGTCTGACAGTGTGCTTGCTCTGTCAGGATATTAAATAGGTCAGCACTAGCTAGTAGATTAGTGACTTCTCCCAGGCAACCAGGCCAGGCTCAATGGCAACAGACCGTTGTGAGACCTCGTACAGCCAGCCAGCCTCAGAGAGAGAGGGAGGCCCAGGCCCTGGAGCAGAGTTAATACACTGGACACACTGGTGATTCAACCTGGAAGCCACAGGGACTGGGTCAACACACACGCTTAACAGCCTGTCTGTGAGTCTGCCCAGCAACCTAATAACACACCATTTCCCCTCAACTGAGAAAAGGTCAGGAGAGGCTGAATGGCTGAATCTGTTCCTCTATTCATGTTTATTGGTTGAACTGAATGCACAGTAGCAAGCAAAAGTTATCTTTTTCTGACCATTTCAAAGAAACACAGAACGCCTACCTGGATATAAAACAAACACACCTATTAATTCAAATAAATTAATATGTTGTGTTCGGTTAAGCCAATTTAGCTAGTACCATCGTATAGTATACTTACTTAAATTTAACGTAACAAAAATACTGTTAAGATACAGACAGACAGTCTTCAGAACAGGCCTCACCTTGTGCTCTGGAGTAGATGGTGACTGAGCCGTTCACTAGGCCAGTGTATAAACACTGCTTCTTGTGTACCAGGCTGGTCACGGTAGACTTGTCTGGGGTGAAGAAGTGTTGTAGACGGACCTTCTTGGATCGCTGGCTGCTCTTATAGACTATGATGCTGCAGAGGAAGACAAGAGACAGGAAAATGAAATATGATCATGTTCTGCACATACAGAGCCTTCTGAAAGGATTCAGACCACTTTACTTTTACACATTTTGTTACATTACAGCCTTATTCTAAAACGGATTAAATTGCTTTTAGAAATGTTTGCAAAAATATTAACAATTACTGAAATATCACATTTACATAAGTATTCAGCCTTTAATCAGTACATTGTTGAAGCACCTTTGGCAGCGATTACAGCCTTGAGTCTTCTTGTGTATGACGCTACAAGCTTAGCACACCTGTATTTGGGGAGTTTCTCTGTAGATCCTCTCAAGCGTTGTAAGGTTGGTTGGGGAGTTTCTCTGGTCTCTGGTTTTCTGGTCTCTCAGGTCTCAGGTCTCTCCAGAGATTTTCAATCTCTCTGTACTTTGCTCCGTTCATCTTTCCCTCACTCCTGACTAGTCTCCCAGTCCTTGCTGCTGAAAAACATCCACACAGCATGATGCTGCCAGCATCATGCTTCACCGTAGGGATGGTGCCTGGTTTCCTCCAGATGTGATGCTTGGCATTCAGATCAAAGAGTTCAACCTTGGTTTCATCAGACCAGAGAATCTTGTTTCTCATGGTCAGAGTCCTTTAGGTGCCTCTTGGCAAACTCCAAGCGAGCTATCATGTGCCTTTTACTGAGGAGTGGCTTCCGTCTGGCCACTCTACCATAAAGGCCTGATTGGTTGAGTGCTGCAAAGATGGTTGTCCATCTGGAAGTTTCTCCCATCTCCAAAGAGGAACTCTGGAGCTCTGTCAAAGTGACCATCGGGTTCTTGGTCACCTCCCTGACCAAGGCCCTTCTCCCCCGATTGCTCAGTTTGGCCGGGTGGCCAGCTCTAGGAAAAGTCTTGGTGGTTCCAAACTTCTTCCATTTAAGAATGATGGAGGACACTGTGTTCTTGGGGACCTTCAATGCAGCATCAATGTTTTGGTACCTTTCCCAGATCTGTGCCTCGACACAAGCCTGTCTCGGAGCTCTACAGACAATTCCTTCAACTTCATGGCTTGGTTTTTGCTCTGACATGCACTGTCAACTATGGGACCTTATATAGACAGGTGTGTGCCTTTCCAAATTATGTCCAATCAATTGAATTTACAGGTGGACCCCAGTTAAGTTGTAGAAACATCTCAAGGATGATCAATGGAAACAGGATGCACCTGAGCTCAATTACGAGTCTCATAGCAAAGGGTCTGAATACTTATGTAAATAGGTAGCGTTTTTATTATACATTTACAAAAAAATCCCAAAACCTGTTTTAGCTTTGTAATTATTGGGTATTATTGTGTGTAGATTGTTGAGGAAAAACATTTACTTAATCCATTTTAGAATAAGGCTGTAACGTAACAACATTTGGAAAAATTCAAGGGGTCTGAATACTTTCCGAAGGCACCGCATGAGGAAATTATAATACAATCAAATCAGTTGATTTCTTTTGATACCTGTGTCTTGCAGTTGAGGTGAAGACCAGTTGTAGGCTTACAGTAAGTTTGTTAATTAGGCTTGTGGATGTAAACCCACACATACCTGCCCTCCTCCATGCCCAGACAGACCGTGGGGGCATCACTGGTCTTCCCTGCTGAGGACTGATTATTTTCGGGGTTCCCCTCCCCGTTCTCCTGGGTCCTCTGCTCCATGGGTACGTACGCCATACACAGGATCCGTGACTCAACATTGAAGCACTCTGTCACTTTGGGGCTGGAGTTTTGCATGGCTATGATGGCTATCTGACCCATCTGGTTGGTGCAGCTCGCCACCTGAACAGGGATAGGAGTAGTAACATTTAGGAGGGACAGGAGTTTTTCCTTACCACATGACCTGACCAGGAAAGATTCCATGCTCTAGCTAGGAAATAAAAGCCTTTTACAGAGCAACAATCACAACAACAAACTGTTACAATGCTTCTAACCACTCCAGCAGAAAGCTGCACAGCTGACTGACCAGTAGGAGCTTAGAGCGGGACAGAATGGCCCTCTCAATCCAGGCCAACAGTGAGTCATTTACAATGGAAAAGTGTGAGCTTTCAATGAGAATGGGAACAGTCCATCACTGGAGGACATTGGGAGTCAAAGTATTGTGAATGTTTTATCACGGTGTCTGAAGTAAATACACACAGCTAAGAGGCACTAAACTGATTCATACAGTAAACATACCACTGGTTCAGAATTACAGCTCATGAATGAAAGGGCCTCTGTTCAATTATTCATATAAATCTCAGTGTGAGTGGAAGAAAGCTTTTTTATAGCTGATGAGTAAGATGTCTACTCTCAACATTTGGCTCTGGCTAGAAGCATAAGCGACAGTATGCATCTGTTGATATACAGCAGGGTAGCCTAGTGATTAGAGAGTTGGACTAGTAACCGAAAGGTTGCAAGATCAAATCCCCGAGCTGACAAGGTAAAAATCTGTCGTTCTGCCCCTGAACAAGGCAGTTAACCCACTGTTCCTAGGCTGTCATTGAAAATAATATTTTTTTCTTAACTGACTTGCCTAGTAAAATAAAAATACAATGAAGCACATGGGTGTCCATACTGTACAAAGGTATATATTTTAGAAAATGAAACCTCCAGGTGTCCTCACCCACACACAGCCGTGTCCCAGAGCAGGGGTGTCTGCTGTGCTCTCTATGTTGATGTGGGGCTCGGGGTTATGGACCGCACACTCCACCTGACAGAGACATAGGGAACAGACACAGTTTTCACATCACATATGTATGGAGTTTGTAGTAATTTCCTACATGACATTGTAGCAAATGATTCATGCAGCCATGGGATGTGGACTCTGTACATGGAGCCATTAACTTTGCCCACGGCTCAGAGAGAAGGAGACCGTGTGGGGGAGCGGAGGCCCACCTTGAACTCCTGTAGTTTGGACATGACCACAGGCATCTGCCTGAGCAGGAGAGGATGTTTCTGCTTCTTGATCTGGTTACCATCATCCTCTGCAAAGAACCAGCCCTGCAGGTTGTCCTCCTCTGTTAGCAAACACACACACACACACGTACACACACACATTCACAAACACACAAACCGTTTGAGTGACAAGTCCATACCAGAGTAATTTCATTTTTAAAGAGGAACACTATGTCCAGTGTGGAGCGATCCTAAATTCTAACCGGTAAATATTTCCAAATATGTTACATAACACCTGATTCTATAATCTATACACCAGATTCAGGCTATATAACTTAATGATCCATTTTACAGAGGGGACCACAGAACTGGAAAAGTGAATTGAAACTAATGATATTCACTCAGTAAACATAGATTTTAAATAGCCATTGATATGCAACTGAACCTGGATTTTGGAAGTGAGCCACGAAGCCAGGGGCAGTTTGAACGTTTCCAAGTGGAAAAGGGCAGAGAGGCAGTCCCTCTGCATACACTTACTACAGTGTTCTATGGAACTACAAAGTGACAGAGACAGTGGAGACAAACAATAGGGAACACAAAGTATCCAACGGCAACAGAGCATTGGGTCTGTGATTGTGACTGAGGCCAGATTAGACGTACCCAGAGCCAGCTTGGCCATCTGCAGGTTACTGATCCATGACTGTTTGATGGCCGGAGAGAACGTATTGAACACTGCACTGAAGTATGTGGGCCTGCCAGACCTGTCCAGAGGAGACAGAGAGAGAGAGAGAGAGAGAGAGAGAGAGACAGAGAGAGAGAGAGAGGGGGGGAGGCATAGAGAGAGAGCGAGTGTTGATACAGTGACAGGATCCATTATACAGTGTGATGCTCAGAGCTCACTCAGTGCAGAAGAAATGTAACACTGGGGTGTATTCAAACATGTTGGTATGGTAGGAGTGAATGAACATGAGTAAATAAATACTGATTTTATTTAAAGTCAGTGCACTACTTTTCTGCACTATTTTCAAAGATTTATGCAACTGCTCAGTGATCCTGATTTTGAATACAGCCCACATATCTCCCACATCCCCAGATGACACAGAGGAACAACACCGTGCTGTCAGAGGAACCTAACAGCTGAAGGGACATGTGATCCTGCTCTCTGACAGCAGACAGGGCTGTCAGAGGAACCTAACAGCTGAAGGGACATGTGATCCTGCTCTCTGACAGCAGACAGGGCTGTCAGAGGAACCTAACAGCTGAAGGGACATGTGATCCTGCTCTCTGACAGCAGACAGGGCTGCGAATAATTCAAGACAACAATGATTACAACAGCTAATAACAGCCAACGTAAATACCACATCACAGAAGGATCTCTCTGGCATGCAACTTCCTGTTCACTCCCTCTCTCCATCTCTGTCTCTCTCTCTCTGGAGTATGTTGTTTTTAGATGTGGGCGATCAGAGAGAAATGAGAGCAGCAGAGTTGTATCTCTAAACGTGATGCCCTGCGGTCTCAGTGTGAGTAAACAAGGTGCTGGTTAGGTCCAGGAGGGACCATGTGAAGGAGTTGATGAAACAGCTCCACTGTCTTCTCTGAGGAGATAAACACACTGCTCCACAGCAGAAAGCACAGAGCTCTAACTAAATCATACCCCTGAGATCAGACTAGAACAAAGTTAAAGTTGTTACCACCGTGACGGTAACACACTGTGCTCATTCCTGAATGGTGAGAGGAGACAGTGAGGGAGTGAGGACATAGGGGCCTAACCTAGTGTGTGAGATAGAGACAGCAGTGTGGTGGGAGTGAGGTCTATGTGTGAGAGAGGGACAGCAGTGTGGTGGGAGTGAGGTCTATGTGTGAGAGAGAGACAGCGGTGTGGTGGGAGTGAGGTCTATGTGTGAGAGAGAGACAGCAGTGTGGTGGGAGTGAGGTCTATGTGTGAGAGAGAGACAGCAGTGTGGTGGGAGTGAGGTCTATGTGTGAGAGAGAGACAGCAGTGTGGTGGGAGTGAGGTCTATGTGTGAGAGAGAGACAGCAGTGTGGTGGGAGTGAGGTCTATGTGTGAGAGAGAGACAGCAGTGTGGTGGGAGTGAGGTCTATGTGTGAGAGAGAGACAGCAGTGTGGTGGGAGTGAGATCTATGTGTGAGAGAGAGACAGCAGTGTGGTGGGAGTGAGGTCTATGTGTGAGAGAGAGACAGCAGTGTGGTGGGAGTGAGGTCTATGTGTGAGAGAGAGACAGCAGTGTGGTGGGAGTGAGGTCTATGTGTGAGAGAGAGACAGCAGTGTGGTGGGAGTGAGGTCTATGTGTGAGAGAGAGACAGCAGTGTGGTGGGAGTGAGGTCTATGTGTGAGAGAGAGACAGCAGTGTGGTGGGAGTGAGGTCTATGTGTGAGAGAGAGACAGAAGTGTGGTGGGAGTGAGGTCTATGTGTGAGAGAGAGACAGCAGTGTGGTGGGAGTGAGGTCTATGTGTGAGAGAGAGACAGCAGTGTGGTGGGAGTGAGGTCTATGTGTGAGAGAGAGACAGCAGTGTGGTGGGAGTGAGGTCTATGTGTGAGAGAGAAACAGCAGTGGTGTGTGTAAGACACTGACTTGTCCGGTTTGCCAGGCAGCTGCAGCTGGATCCTACAGCGGTCTGCAGCCCGGATCTCTTCCTCCTTCTTCAGGATGAGACGCTGCAGACCTGACACCCAGTCATTGGCCACCGTAGGGTTAACGTTCTAGAGGAGGGATGGAGGGATGGAAAGGAGACAGCGAGAGACAGATAAAGTATTAACACCATAGCCCTTAAACCATAGCCCAATGTCAAGCTAGATCTATAACAGCCTTCAATCATGCCATTGGGCGAGCAGAGATTGACTCCACACACCAGCTCTTCCAAATTGACCACAAAAGCCCCCCTCTGTCTTGTGTGTGTATGAGACACACATGTCTCTCTGTGTGCCTCTGGCCTGTTCTCTGCTCCCCCACCACTCTCAGACAGAAACACGTCTCTCTGTGTGCCTCTGGCCTGTTCTCTGCTCCCCCACCACTCTCAGACAGAAACACATCTCTCTGTTTGCCTCTGGCCTGTTCTCTGCTCCCCCACCACTCTCAGACAGAAACACGTCTCTCTGTTTGCCTCTGGCCTGTTCTCTGCTCCCTACCACTCTCAGACAGAAACACGTCTCTCTGTGTGCCTCTGGCCTGTTCTCTGCTCCCCCACCACTCTCAGACAGAAACACGTCTCTCTGTGTGCCTCTGGCCTGTTCTCTGCTCCCCCACCACTCTCAGACAGAAACACGTCTCTCTGTGTGCCTCTGGCCTGTTCTCTGCTCCCCCACCACTCTCAGACAGAAACACGTCTCTCTGTGTGCCTCTGGCCTGTTCTCTGCTCCCCCACCACTCTCAGACAGAAACACGTCTCTCTGTGTGCCTCTGGCCTGTTCTCTGCTCCCTACCACTCTCAGACAGAAACACGTCTCTCTGTGTGCCTCTGGCCTGTTCTCTGCTCCCCCACCACTCTCAGACAGAAACACGTCTCTCTGTGTGCCTCTGGCCTGTTCTCTGCTCCCTACCACTCTCAGACAGAAACACGTCTCTCTGTGTGCCTCTGGCCTGTTCTCTGCTCCCCCACCACTCTCAGACAGAAACACGTCTCTCTGTGTGCCTCTGGCCTGTTCTCTGCTCCCCCACCACTCTCAGACAGAAATACGTCTCTGTGTGCCTCTGGCCTGTTCTCTGCTCCCCCACCACTCTCAGACAGAAACACGTCTCTGTGTGCCTCTGGCCTGTTCTCTGCTCCCCCACCACTCTCAGACAGAAACACCACTAACACTGGCTAGTTGAGTCTCACAGCCCAGCACGACACAGCACTGTCTGTGGAAACTACTGTGCACCAGAGCCCCCCCCCCACCCCCAGATTAAAACCTTGGGGCCACATTTATATATGTGGCTCACCTGGTAGTTTCCCTTGAGGCTTCCGATCATGCTGGAGATCTGGTTGACCAGGCTGAGGTCGTGGATGAGGTTCTGCAGGTCCTGGTACAGCTGGCCTGGACCCATGTACAGCTTATCTGAGAGGAGAGACAATGACAACAAGTCAATAAACTATCATGTCATTGTCAACAGAGAACTGGGTTATTACCAAATAAAGTTGGTAGTAGTAGTAAGTTCTGATTCACAAAGCTGAGCCCATATCCCATCTGAACCCGTGTGGCTCAGTTGGTAGAACCTAGTCCCGTGTGGCTCAGTTGGTAGAGCATGGCGCTTGCAACGCCAGGGTTGTGGGTTCATTCCCCACGGGGGGACCAGGATGAATATGTATGAACTTTCCAATTTGTAAGTCGCTCTGGATAAGAGCGTCTGTTAAATGACTTAAAATGTAAATGAACCCACTGACCCAACAATATGAGCCATACAAATCTCAAAGGCAATTATTGTGCCTTGAAAGCAGGAGGTAAAATAAGACACACTGCCAGACAAAGTCAGTCTGTTTCCCAACTTGGCATGGCTCTGAACCGTGTGTGCGTGCGAGAGAGTGTGCGTTGAAAATGAGTACCGTTACCTAACGGCAGTTTCCTGGCGTTAAACTTCCCTCTATTGCGCTAGCGTGTGTGTGTTTCTTTGTAGATGTGCCCTGCCTAACCGAACCAACAGGCCAGTGAAGTAAGGTATTATTGTGTTTCTGTGCGTCCAGCTCGGGACAATGGGCTGCTTTGTTTGTCAGCGCTCAGCCTGTATATCAGGAAGAGACACAGACAGAGAGCCAGACTCCTCAGAGAGAGAAAGGGAGAGAAAGAGGAGAGCCCCCCTGTAGGTTCTGCCAGCACATAGCCTTCTCTCAAGGCTGTAACTCAAATTAAACCTGCAGCACAGAGAGGACCCTCCTCATCTTTCAGACATGCCTGCCAACAAGTCATCGTACGGTAGGATTTGCAGCATATGGTACTGTCAGCTAACAAGTAAGGCAAGCTCTTAAAGATGATTTCACCATATGACTTTTCAACTTAAACGTGGTCTACCACTCTCATAAGGCAGCACATTGGAACTGGGAGGGGGTTAATGTGAATGGGAATCTCTGGCGCCAGGATTCCTGGAGCTCCCTCTGGTTTTGCCAGTCTACTTTCTGTGGGGTCTATAATGGCCCTTCACACTGCCGTAGTGTTCCAGCTCCATGGCAACCGCTCCATTCTTCCCCAGGGCTGCCAAGAGAGGACACTCAGAGAAACTTCCACCCTGTTTGACCTGCACTAAGTACTTCACGTAGGTGGTGGTCACACTGGAGACAGAAAGAGTCATTCAGAAAAGGATACTTCAGATTGTAAGTTTACATGCAGAAGCTAATTCAGAGACGTTCTCTTCATCATGTACCAAGATATCATTCCATTCTGAATATGTCCAGGTCACGGAGTATCATTGAACAGTTTTACTGTTACAGACTTGGGTTGAAAGCAATTTGAAAAGTGTATGGTTGACAATAACAATTTGTCCTAGCTTCAGAAGCAGAAGCTATTGAGCTAATTGTCTTGTCTAATGAAGTTAAAATATTCCCGCCTCATTGGTCTTAATTTTTATTTTTTTATTTAACTAGGCAAATCAGTTAAGAAAGAATTCTTATTTTACAATAACGGCCTACCCCGGCCAAACCCTTCCCTAACCCGGACGACGCTGGGCCAATTGTACGCCGCACTATGGGACTCCCGATCACGACTGGTTGTAATACAGCCCAGGATCGAGTCAGGGTATGTAGTGATGCCTCTGGCACTGAGATGCAGTGCCTTAGACCCCTGTGCCACTCAGGAGCCCTATGATGTCTTTGCGTGGTTGGAACCCGGTCAGGGCAGAATCACTGAATAAGCTTCAGTCATGCTCATTGGCTTGTCATCCATGGTAATACTACAGGCCATGATTCATCTCTATGACTATAGATATTATATGTTCTGACAAACAATGACAATAGTCCACAATGAGACTGAGTGCCATGGACAAGCTGAACCTGACCTGTAGAGCAGTCATTCATCGATGGCTCTGACCTAGACTAGTGTCACGTCAGCTAGAAGAAAGGGTTGCGGTTTATTGTTTTAAAGTCTTTGCCAATGTAACTGACCCATCTCTTCTAGTGGTCCCAATTAGCTAAGCTAAGTACAACAGACATGAGGCAAGCAAACAGACATCCAGAGCAGAGCACAGGAAACTGTGACATCATACGCTGGACCGTCTTTTCATTGCCTCTAGTAGACAGGTCACCAGTTGCTTTGACAGAACATACTGGACTATGGAGGGAGGGAGAGAAGCTGAGAGTGAGGGTTTTTCCCACTTAAAATGCCTGGCCAGAACAGACACACAGAGAGGACTGACTAGGAGGAAAATTTCATCAGTATTGAAGAAATGATATGGGTCATAGACAAAATATGGGGGAGTAAAAATGACCATACCCTACTGTAATGTTTTCCATTCTAGCTCCATGTCCAATTTAATTAGCTAACATTACTGAGCTGAACCAGACTGCTGTCCAGTCCATATGGATCTCCTAAGGGGAATAGGTTACTGGATGTATATATAGGGGTCTAACCTAGCTCAGGACTAGACAGCTGGCTCGGAATATGCCTGCCTGTCTGTCAGCCCAGGGTCCAGATGCTTTAGTCTACTGTCTTTAGCCCCCATCAGGCCATCTGTGGATGGGAGTAGAGGGCAGATGGAGAGGTGACGGGTGGGTAAGAGGCTTTGGGGAGGAGAGGGGACGGGGGTGGCAGTTGGGCAGTGGAGGAGAGAGAAGAGAGGAAAGGTTGCTTATCCCCTGGCATTTTAATGAGTAAGAGGATGAGAGGAAAACAAGAAATGGCCCATATGGTCAACTTCACTCAAAATCAAATCAAATCAAATCAAATTTTATTAGTCACATACACATGGTTAGCAGATGTTAATGCGAGTGTAGCGAAATGCTTGTGCTTCTAGTTCCGACAATGCAGTAATAACCAACAGTAATCTAACCTAACAATTCCACACTACTACCTTACACACACACACAAGTGTAAGGGATAAAGAATATGTACATAAAGATATATGGATGAGTGGTGGTACAGAACGGCATGGCAGATGCAGTAGATGGTATAGAGTACGGTATATACATATGAGATGAGTACTGTAGGGTATGTAAACATAAAGTGGCATAGTTTAAAGTGGCTAGTGGTACATGTATTGCATAAAGATGGCAAGATGCAGTAGATGATATAGAGTACAGTATATATACATATGAGATGGGTAATGTAGGGTATGTAAACATTGTATTAAGTGGCATTGCTTAAAGTGGCTAGTGGTACATTTTTACATAATTTCCATCAATTCCCATTTTTAAAGTGGCTGGAGTTGAGTCAGTATGTTGGCAGCGGCCGCTAAATGTTAGTGGTGGCTGTTTAACAGTCTGATGGCCTTGAGATAGAAGCTGTTTTTCAGTCTCTCGGTCCCTGCTTTGATGCACCTGTACTGACCTCGCCTTCTGGATGATAGCGGGGTGAACAGGCAGTGGCTTGGGTGGTTGTTGTCCTTGATGATCTTTATGGCCTTCCTGTGACATCGGGTGGTGTAGGTGTCCTGGAGGGCAGGTAGTTTGCCCCTGGTGATGCGTTCTGCAGACCTCACTACCCTCTGGAGAGCCTTACGGTTGTGGGCGGAGCAGTTGCCGTACCAGGCGGTGATACAGCCCGACAGGATGCTCTCGATTGTGCATCTGTAGAAGTTTGTGAGTGCTTTTGGTGACAAGCCGAATTTCTTCAGCCTCCTGAGGTTGAAGAGGCGCTGCTGCGCCTTCTTCACAACGCTGTCTGTGTGGGTGGACCAGTTCAGTTTGTCCGTGATGTGTACACCGAGGAACTTAAAACTTTCCACCTTCTCCACTACTGACCCGTCGATGTGGATAGGGGGGTGCTCCCTCTGCTGTTTCCTGAAGTCCACAATCATCTCCTTTGTTTTGTTGACGTTGAGTATGAGGTTATTTTCCTGACACCACACTCCGAGGGCCCTCACCTCCTCCCTGTAGGCCGTCTCGTCGTTGTTGGTGATCAAGCCTACCACTGTAGTGTCATCCGCAAACTTGATGATTGAGTTGGAGGCGTGCATGGCCACGCAGTCGTGGGTGAACAGGGAGTACAGGAGAGGGCTCAGAACGCACCCTTGTGGGGCCCCAGTGTTGAGGATCAGCGGGGTGGAGATGTTGTTACCTACCCTCACCACCTGGGGGCGGCCCGTCAGGAAGTCCAGGACCCAGTTGCACAGGGCGGGGTCGAGACCCAGGGTCTCGAGCTTGATGACGAGTTTGGAGGGTACTATGGTGTTAAATGCTGAGCTGTAATCGATGAACAGCATTCTCACATGGGTATTCCTCTTGTCCAGATGGGTTAGGGCAGTGTGCAGTGTGGTTGCGATTGCGTCGTCTGTGGACCTATTGGGTCGGTAAGCAAATTGGAGTGGGTCTAGGGTGTCCGGTAGGGTGGAGGTGATATGGTCCTTGACTAGTCTCTCAAAGCACTTCATGATGACGGAAGTGAGTGCTACGGGGCGGTAGTCGTTTAGCTCAGTTACCTTAGCTTTCTTGGGAACAGGAACAATGGTGGCCCTCTTGAAGCATGTGGGAACAGCAGACTGGGATAAGGATTGATTGAATATGTCCGTAAACACACCAGCCAGCTGGTCTGCGCATGCTCTGAGGACGCGGCTGGGAATGCCGTCTGGGCCTGCAGCCTTGCGAGGGTTAACACGTTTAAATGTTTTACTCACCTCGGCTGCAGTGAAGGAGAGCCCGCAGGTTTTGGTAGGGGGCCGTGTCAGTGGCACTGTATTGTCCTCAAAGCGGGCAAAAAAGTTGTTTAGCCTGTCTGGGAGCAAGACATCCTGGTCCTCGACGGGGCTGGTTTTCTTTTTGTAATCCGTGATTGACTGTAGACCCTGCCACATACCTCTTGTGTCTGAGCTGTTGAATTTCGACTCGATTTTGTCTCTGTACTGAGACTTGGCCTGTTTGATTGCCTTGCGGAGAGAATAGCTACACTGTTTGTATTCGGTCATGCTTCCGGTCACCTTGCCCTGGTTAAAAGCAGTGGTTCGCGCTTTCAGTTTCACGCGAATGCTGCCGTCAATCCACGGTTTCTGGTTTGGGAATGTTTTTATCGTTGCTGTGGGTACGACATCGTCAATGCACTTCCTAATGAACTCGCTCACCGAATCAGCATATTCGTCAATATTGTTGTTGGACGCGATGCGGAACATATTCCAATCTGCGTGATCGAAGCAGTCTTGAAGCGTGGATTCAGATTGGTCGGACCAGCGTTGAACAGACCTGAGCGCGGGAGCTTGTTGTTTGAGTTTTTGTTTGTAGGCTGGAATCAACAAAATGGAGTCGTGGTCAGCTTTTCCGAAAGGGGGGCGGGGGAGGGCCTTATAAGCGTCGCGGAAATTAGTGTAACAATGGTCTAGTGTTTTTCCAGCCCTGGTAGCACAATCGATATGCTGATAGAATTTAGGGAGTTTTGTTTTTGGGTCCTATGCTTTAACAATATGGATGGAGAGTAGTACAGTACAGTAGAACACTAATGGACTCTTAAATAACACAGGCTTACGCACAACGACATCCATTTACAGGCTAGACGTTCATCCTCTTGTCAGCATGTGGGTCAATAGGCATGGCTATTACACTATAAAGCCATTTGTAATCAGAGGCTCAACGTCTCTGTACAGTAGGCCATACCCTCGGTAATACAACTAATAAATAAATAAATAAAATTAAAAAAAATATATATATAAAAAAAAATATATATATATATATATATATATATATATATATATATACACACACACACACTAACACAACGTGCCACTGGAACACAGGTGTGATGGTTGACGATAATGGGTCTCTGTACGCCTATGTAGATATTCCATAAAAAAATCTGCCATTTCCATCTACAATAGTCATTTCCAACATTAACAATGTCTACACTGTGTTTCTGATCAATTTGATGTTATTTTAATGGACACATTTGTTTTGCTTTTCTTTCAAAAACAAGGAAATGTCTAAGTGACCCCAAACATTTGAACGGTAGTGTATATATATATATATGGAATGAGTTTCTCTGGCTTTATACACAAACACACGACTGGAGTAGATCACACTAGCACCACAGATGGGACTGACAAACAGAAGCCTGCATCAGAGGGCTTGGTGTAAGGGAAAAAACCTGACACGCACAGGAAACGACTGTCACCTCTGTTCATAACCTCTAGCATACAATAACATAGTTACTCCATAGCTATTACAGCATCCACCATGCCTTCCCCAGTGGGTGTACTGCTGTCACCACCTGAACACCAGCTAAATGAAAAGCACACTAATGTACCGTTGCATTCCCCATTACCCACGCCTGGTTTGTAGTCAGGGTGAATGTTCTTTACTAAAAAAGCAACTGCCTGGTTATGATCACAAACCATACAGTCTGGTTATGATGGTAGCATGGTTTCCAATGAGGAGTTTAAAGGAGCGGCCATGCCGAGCAGCTGCCAGAGCAGGCCAGGGGAAAGCGTGAAGTCAGTGACCCTGCAGCAGAGAGTGGAGCTGGCTGTTTAAAGACTCACCACAGTCTCTCTGGAACTATTTTAAAACGTCTCTCAGTGGTTCAAGATGGAAAGCCTGGCACATAGAAAATGATGGCTAAACATTTGTTGTTGGTGTGTCAAATGAATTAATAAGCAACTTTTGCTCCTTGTTATTGAGTGTGGTCCTGCAACACTATAATCTGAGAAGGAGAGCCCCCCATGTTTCATCCAACAGTAACATCAGTGAGTCATGTAATGCTTGTACTGTAGTGTTGATCTGAGCCCACTGAGAACTGGCCAGGCAGTCTGGTAAAGAATTACAGTAATCATCTAGAACTCATCAATATTTCAGGGAGGGGGGTGTTGAAGCGTAATCAGCACTAAGAGGAAATTGTATTGATTTTACACACAGCAGAAAACAAGGTATTGCTGCTTGTACTGTACTGTATCTGCATTGTACAGCCACTGTGCAGAGTAATGCATATTACTTCAATTTATACAATGGGTGGGTCTAATCCTGAATGTTGATTGGTTAAAACCGTATTCCAGCCAATGTCTATTCCACAATTTACCACTGGCTAAATATATGGCGTTAAAATGCCTATTTACTCTGTTCTATCTGACCGCGCAATCCACTGTCTCATCAGCCCAGCCAGGCACTTTATAAACTTGATCTCCACTGTAAAAAGCATCTAGACATTCTCACATTTCTTTCAGACTAACATTTCATTTTCAACTGCGGATATTTGTATAAACCTTGTTGTCTGTCTCTCCAACATTTGCAACATTGTTTCAATATTCATATTCGATCTCCAGCTGTCCCATAGTAATGAACGTGTCGAGAGTCGGGACAAGACAGACGGGCAGGCAGCATTTTTCAACCAGTCGAAATCATGAATCAGCTGTCATCATTTTTATGGAAATATACAAAGACATTTCAAATGAAAAAAGGTCAAACAAAACGAAGTGTAGCTAGTTTGCAGTCTTTCCAGCTTCAGTTTGAAGTGATTGTGTTACTGTAGCTGTGTTGTTGGCTAACTCCTCTGAACAACAGTGTCCTGACGAGTGAGCAAATGTTCTATGCCAGGTGAAATCGCGCCTCGTTAGCTCATTGTTATGGATGTATCCAAATAAATGTCTCTAGAAAACAGCTGCAAATGCAAATGCAGCTACTGTTGTTATTCTGGCTGCACTTTTTGATGTGACTGTAAGTTAGCCGTAGTTGGCTAGCTAGCAAGCAAGGGATAAGAAGGTTGCCAGCCAGTATGGCAATGGAACATTTAGAAAGAACGACTGGGTCACGTTCATAGATCCAGAACAAAAAGACTGAACGACAGGGTCGCGTCTCTAGCAACCGAACTGATAGAACGAACCATCCGGCTTGGGTAGCAACCCTAGAATTGTGTCGGGACTATATCTTGTGGAATGATGAAATACATTAATAAATTCATCAAAATAACATTTTTTATGAAAATATGTCAATCATTATTTGAATATGTTGATAACCCATGGAATAAAAGGAATAATGCCTCGAAGCCGGTGTTTGGAGGATATATTGGCACGGTTTGCAGGCCCTTGTCTTCGTCTCGGCTTCTCCTGCATTATTACTTTGTTTACGTTCTTTTTTTATTTAACCTTTATTTAACTAGGCAAGTCAGTTAAGAACAAATTCTTATTTACAATGACGGCCTACCACGACCAAACTCTAACCGGACAACGCTGGGCCAATTGTGCGCCGGCCAATGGGACTCCCAATCACTGCCGGTTGTGATACAGCCTGGAATCGAACCAGGGTCTGTAGTGACACCTCTAGCACTGGGATGCAGTGCCGTAGACCACTGCACCACCTGGGAGCCCTAAAATCAGGCCTCACATTCCTCTCTTTATGATTCATTGTGGGGTCATAAAGAAACGATGATGGGTTTGGGCCTTTGGGAGGGCTCTAAACTACACCTTATCCACATCTTACTCTTTTTCCAATACTAAGCAGGTTACAGGCAGACCTCTGTGACAGATCTCTGTGGTTGCGAATCATTGGGACGTACTTGGTTTGGCATTGATGATCACCTTCTCTCCAGAGTGGGGTTGGTTGGTGAAGCGGCTGTTGTCGCCCATGTCTTCACTGGAGCCAAACTCTACTACGTCCACAAAGCTCAGAGGGACACTCCACTTCAGCAGGAACTTCTGACCCAGGGCGGCGTTGCCACTACCACTGCCATCAACACTGCACCTGGATACAGAGGAGGACAGGCAGAGGACGAATGCAGGCAGAAGATTAATGAATTTCCTCACAGGGAACAATAAAGGTTTCTTCAACCAATATTACATTTATCGAGTGTATTCCTCACTGATACAGAGGGGATTGTAAACAAAATCAGGGTAAACAAAAGTTCAGAAAGTTAAATGATTTACCATCGTAAGGTATGTGGTATGGTACGTGCTGTATATGCCACATCAAAGCGGGGCAAATTCTTTTGAAAATGTCATGACTGTAATGTAAGACTTATACTGTACTTCATGCATGACTGGTTCTACAGTTATCATGTCGCCCTATTGGCACTTGACAGCCTGGGCAGAGAGCTCCTGTAAATTTTGTAAATATTTAATCATTATGTTTTTTGTATGAATCATTTCACTTTTTGTTTTTGAATAGTCAAACAAGTATAGATTTACTCTGGATTACATTTTGTTTGATGCCTAAGAATGAATGGCAAATCAGCGTTTCAAGATGGCTAGCTAACAATGCTAGCTAGTGTAACGGATGTGAAATGGCTAGCTAGTTAGCGGGTACGCGCTACTAGCATTTCAATCAGTTACGTCACTTGCTCTGAGACTTAAGTAGGGTTTCCCCTTGCTCTGCAAGGGCCGCGGCCTTTGTGGCGCGATGGGTAACGATGCTTCGTGGGCGACCGTTGTTGATGTGTGCAGAGGGTCCCTGGTTCGCGCCCGTGTCGGGGCGAGGGACCGCCGTAAAGTTATACTGTTACATTGATGCTGTTGACCCGGATCACTGGTTGCTGCGGAAAAGGATGAGGTTGAAAGGGGGGTGAGTGTAACGGATGTGAAATGGCTAGCTAGTTAGCGGGTACGCGCTACTAGCATTTCAATCAGTTACGTCACTTGCTCTGAGACTTAAGTAGGGTTTCCCCTTGCTCTGCAAGGGCCGCGGCTTTTGTGGAGCGATGGGTAACGACGCTTCGTGGGTGTCAGTTGTTGATGTGTGCAGAGGGTCCCTGGTTCGCGCCCGTGTCGGGGCGAGGGGACGGTCTAAAGTTATACTGTTACACTAGCTAGCTGTTTTAATTTGACTACGTTGGCCTATATTGGGATGTTTCTACAACCTCCTTGATCCAACGGGGGGGTTGGCAGTGAGGAATTGATTGCTCCAGAGCATTCCTCCAAAGCTATGAGTGTTCTGTATGCTGAGTGAATGCACTGGGAGATAAAAAACAAACTGCATCATTCTCGTTCCAGTGTCCTACCGCACAGAGAAGACGCTGGCTGCGAGACACCTTGAGGTAGATTCCTGCCCCCGGATGTCTTGATCTGGTTGCTCAGCTCCCCCTGTTCACCACCTGTACCTGCACCTCCCTCTGCTCAAGCTATTTATTGACTGTCGCTCCATTTGTTGCTCATGTTATTCACATGTTTTATTGATGTTGTTTTTCTTTTTAAGCACCTTGAGATTTGTTTACCTGTATGTGCTGTGTACTGCAAGTCAGCTTTTAGCTTCCAAGTACAGCCTACTTGTAAAAATGTAATAAACTACTACTACTACTTTATAAAGCGTATAGATCCTCATGTCAGAGCCAGTGGCCAGTAGCTAGTGTGGTGAGGCACAGTATAATTACAGGACACAGGCTCCTCCACTGGGAGCTGATCAGAATCATACCCAGAGAGGATGCTCCATCTGTGGGTAGAAACCCTGGCCAGGGTGAGTACTGTGTCTGGTGCTGGTGCTTTGGGTCTTACCGGACGTTGGGCGTGGCACACATGAGCACGTCGTTGAGCAGGAAAAGGCGTCGCTCCTTGGTCTTGATGACCTCTCCGTGGTCGTTGTAGACCGTCTCCACTATGTCGTCAGAGCGAATCAGGTAGCGGCTGCCGTTACTCAGGAGCTGATGGGTGAGGGAGAGAGGCCAAGAGGTCAGATACAATATATGGTCTCGATGGTTTTCCCAAAGGTTAAATTATGATTTATGTCAATGTACATTTAAGGTACTCCCCAAAATATATAAATACATTCTGTAGATATTGCAGGGAAGCAATTTGTCCGATCTTACTGTAGCTTTTTAGTCTGGTCCGTGTCAAGGGTGAAATTAATATGAAGATACCATTTAGTTAGTGTAGAATATACACATACTAGTATAAGCACATGCAGTTTACAGATCAGTGTGTTTTTAGTTACAGTTAATGCACTTTGCAGCATGCACACATCCATAAAATATACCGTAGATGCCATGGGGCGGCTGTTTGCTCTTGTGGGCAGACAAACAGACAAATAATTAGACAGTAGGGAATATTGATGCCTCCGTATCAGGCTCAGAGCCATCTCCTGTATATTGCCAGATTTGTTGATAGATGGATTCTCAGTGAAGAATGTGAAACATCTACAGTCAAGGCCTCAACGCCCACACAATGGAAGAAACAATCTGTTTAAACATTCAAATATCATCTAGTTATAGAGGACAAACACTGAGCCCTATGGTCTGAAGAAGATCAATGGTGTGTGTGGACATGTTAAACTATACTTATGGGGACCAGAAGTCCCAACAAGAATAGTAAACAAACAAACATTTGACCAACTGCAGACATTTTGTGAATCCCCACAAGGTCAAATGCTATTTCTAGGGGGTTTAGGGTTAAGGTTAGAATTAGTGTTAGGGTTAGAATTAAGTTTAGGGTTAGGGTTAGGAGCTACAGTTAGTTTTAGTGTTGGGAGCTAGGGTTAGGTTTAGGGTTAAGGTTAGGTTTTGGGGTTAAGGTTAGGGTATAGGATTTCTTTTATAATGGGACTGAATTGTGTCCCCCCACAAGGTTAGTTATACAAGACTGTGTGTGTGCGTGTGCGTGCGTGTGTGTGTGTGTGTGTGTGTGTGTGTGTGTGTGTGTGTGTGTTCGAGCAATACCTTGTTGAGGTAGCGTTCGTTCATGGCCTTGGCTATGTGTCTGATCTCACAGCGCTGGTCAGCCTCCCTCTTCTTCTCATTGAGCTTTTCAGCCAGGGTCTCCAGTTCTGTCAGGGCCATCTGTAGGGGCAGTCTGTCACTGTGGCCTGCTGGTGTGTTCTTCAACATGTCCTGTATCACATTATATCACAGTCAGAACACCACAGAATAGCATAACATACTGTAACATGACATACCATCTGTAGGGGCAGCCTGTCACTGTGGCCTACTGGGGCATTCTTCAACATGTCCTGCCATACAGCATGGAGAGATAACACATTCAGAATATAACAGAGCACCGATCACATCCAGAGCATCTCTACACTGGCATAACATCAGTTTATAACTATTTAGATTCTTTCAGAAGGCCAATGGGCAGTCTAAAATGTTATCCTCAGTCATAATAATTATGAGTGAGGATCAAATTTGAAGCACCTGAAGCAGAAATGATTTCCCAAGAGTACGCACACTACACAACACTCCCTCTGCATAGTGCATTCTTAACAACAGAGCTCTTTGGTAGTGACTATGTGGCGCTCTCTGCTGGTAGATGTGTAAAATGTACTCTAGGCGCTAAGTGTGGACGTGACAGTGAAATAGATACCTGCAGCAGCAGAATGAACTGAGGGAATCTCTGGATGGGCTTCATCATGAGTCCATAGAGAGTGACCCGGTCACTGCTGGTGTCCTGACGTTGCTGTGGAGAGAGAAGAGGACAATCAATGATTACTGATTGATGCAGTGCAGGGCAATCCAATACAGAACCACAAAGTGTTTTTGTTCAGTCTGAAATCAACCCCAGGTCCCTATGCGGAGTTAGGTTTAGGATAGAGCCAGAGATGTATATTCTGCATAGCTGTATCTCTGTATTTTCACAGGAGCATACTTAAAAATATTTTTACAGTGGTGCTCTGACTGACCTTGAGGAAGTCTAGGAAGCTGGGTTTGGAGGCACACGTCTTCCTGACCACCGCCATGGCTGTGCTGAAGTTGTTCACATACTCACAGTAGGCATCCAGCACCATGGACTTGGAGAACTGGGACCCAGATATAGAGAGAGGGAGAGACAGAAAGGGGAGAGAGCAAGTCATCAACACCCCATACGAGTCCGATACAATTACAGTCAGGAATGGAATTAACCTGGTACCAGACAAAGGAATGGGGCTTCCTAGGGCCAAAATAAGCTGTTAGTTGGACAGTGTATTATGATGGTTGTTTCTGGCCAGGGATAAGAGAGAGAGGACAGTAAGGAAGAAGGCACACAGCACATGGGTCACAGATGCTGTGTCCTGCTCCTGTGTTGTGGTGCCAGGGGTTAGGGGTCATGCTTCAAACAGTAACAAACCTCAGGAAGAGGGAGAACTGGGGTTACTGGGTGAGACTTTGTTTGAATACTCCTGACCGGGTTGCTAGGCAGCGGAGACACCAGGGTGGAGCACTTCCTCCAAGAACCCAGTTCAGCTGTGTGTGTGTGTGTGTGTGTGTGTGTGTGTGTGTGTGTGTGTGTGTGTGTGTGTGTGTGTGTGTGTGTGTGTGTGTGTGTGTGTGTGTGTGTGTGTGTGTGTGTGTGTGTGTGTGTGTGTGTGTGTGTGTGTGTGTGTGTGTGTGTGTGTGTGTGTGTGTGTGTGTGTGTGTGTGTGTGTGCAATCATGGGACTAATTCCTATAGAACGAGTCATGGTAAACTTGCACTATCGCTTCAGTCAGTGTTGTGTTCAATGGTGAAGCACAGTACAGGACATGGTCCGAGTAAAGGAATGTTTCTGTTCACTAGTTTTGACCACATGACCACTGTCAAATGGTTTACTCTTCCAGCCATCTTAAAAGTGGAACTGAATCCTTCCTACAGTGGGTTCCCCAGCACTGAATCCTTCCTACACTTGTCCACCAACCCACCGAGGCTACAAAGACGTCCCCGATCATCTCCAGACTGTCCCACTCGGCCACGCGGCACGCCAAGGCGATCTGGAACAGGGCGTGGCACTGGAGAATCTCCCGGATACGATAGAATGTCACCTTCAGCTTCCTATCGCTTAGCAACCTGGGCTCAATCTCCAAAAGGGGCTTTTCATATTGCTGATAAGAGAGGATAAAGAGGATAAGGATGTGGTAGGAAATCTTTTCCTTGAGGAAATTAGAGAAATGTTATATGAAATGTATAAACTGTAAAATAACATACCTCTAAAATCCGCTTCAGTGCATCAAGATAGTTCTTCTCACTCTCTAATATGGAGCCCAGTATACACCTCCTCACCACCTGTTGTTGTGAGAGCCCCTCAGGGACGGGACTGAGCACTGGCTCCATGTTGAAGCATTCCACTTCGATGAATAGCTCCGACTCCTCATCCTCAAAACAGGTTGACTTCCTCTCTGAGATAAACAGGAGAGACGAGGTCAGCTTAAATCAGATGAGCATCACCCAGGAGGTTAATACACATTGTTAGTGGATAATTCCCCTGTTACAATGTAAAGTGCTTGCATTTTATCCCAGATACATCAGTGTAATTAACTGACTAGTGTGAACTAAGGACCATAGTCCATGTTCTGTTCTTACTCTTACCGTGACAGTGGGTCTTGATATACGACCGTCCCCTTCTCACTGCTGCTTTGGTCTTCTCCAGGCCGTCTTTGGTCCCGTCTCTCGCTGCCTTCACCAGCTTTTGCATCTTCATGTAACATCAACAACAGTAAATAGCACTCAGAGCAGACAGAGAGAACAGCATGCTACTGAAGCTCTTAGGGAGGAGATAGGAACTGTGTTAGAAGAGAAGGGATGATGGCAGATCATGTAAATACAGGAGCAGGACCTCAGGGAGAGCAGGGTGGACCAGAGGAAGACAGCAACTGTGACAGCAGCTGAACTGAGTCAATCTAGACAAAAATATTCTCACAGATGCATAAGGGCTTGAAGTGATGTGTACTTAACTTGAATCTCACTATGTGAGACCTGTAAATAGGGAATGTCAGTCGTTTAGAGGCTCTTTCATTAGCCAGGGTAGAGTCTCAGAAGATTTACCTAAACTGCTACAACCCTCTGCTGAAAAGTAGAACTTCATAACTATCTTTTTTTATAGATTTGTTTGAAAATGTTCTGTAGGAGTGGACTGAGATGATCCTGTACGGACCTCCTGTCTAGGCCTACACACAACTCAGCTGCTCTGGTGTCTCAGTACGCCGTAGACCTAAAGGCATGTCACTTAGGAGATGCAGTTGCCTCAACACCCATACAGTTAGTGGCACAGGTCAATGCAGTAGAGACAAACTCACCACCAGACATAAGAGCAGGATGAAGGGACTAGGTCTGAGTCAGTCGGTGAGAGACACCGTGAGGGAGGTCGGGGTTAAGGAGGATCTACTTTGTCTAGCGGAGGGTGACGACACACACCGACCATGATGATGACATTTACCTTCTGCTCGTGTTTCTGTTTAATCTGCTGCAGCTCTACCGTTCCCACTGTATTTGCCATAAGATCTTTCATCTTTTTCTCATAGTGTTCTTTCAAGCGTGTCAGATCTTGAGAAAGCTAAACAAAAGCAGAGCATTTGAAGCGTTACCAGACGGATCCTCAGGTGGTCAGCCCCTCACCCCAATCCACCCACCCTCACCACAGCTAAGGCCTTGCCTCCTCACCCATATTTTGTCTCCCGACCCACATAGAAATCTTAAAGGTAGACTCAGTGATATGATGTAGATGCGCAAAGCTTAGTGGGTCAATTTCAGCAAACAACTAAGGGCTAAACTTCTCCAGTGTTTTGGTCCTGTACCTACTACGCTCTAACAGTGTGAAGCGAATCCGTTCACATGTGTTGATACTGTGCGTGACTCTGAGAAAGTCTTGCATCTCGCTCATCGCAATATCTGCCGTGCTGCTCGCGGCAACGTCATTTCGCTGAGTTTACCTTTTACTGGGCCAATCTCTGCTACAAAAGCCAAGCAGTCACTTTGTGCAACCAGCTGAGTTATAACACTGAGACCTCCCTGGCAAGACCTCTGGGCTGAATGAACAAGCAGGCCATTCAATTCAAAACCAAATATACAAATGAACTGTATATTATCGAGAGCATAGTAATAACATGTGCAGCCGGAAGACAAGAATAAGCCTAGTGTATAAAAATGTGTGCTAATATTTGCTGAATGATTTTTCATTTAAAATATGAGGATGGCAAATATTTATGAATCTTCTGTTTAACTGGATATTGCATTTTATTAGACATTCACTGTGTGCCACTGCTTCTACTTCCTAATATGTTCAAGATGCTGATATAAATGACACTCTTCGAAAAAAGGGTTCCAAAGGGGTTCTCCGGCTGTCCCAGTAGGAGAACCCTTTTTGGTTCAAGGTAGAAACCTTTTTGGTTTCAGGTAGAACCCTTTTGGGTTCCATGTAGAACCCTCTGTGGAAAGGGTTCTTCATGAAACCCAAAAGGGTTCTACCTGGAATCAAAAGGGTTCTTCAAAGGGTTCTCCTATGGGGACAGCCGAAGAACCACTTTAGGTTCTAGATCAGTGGTTGCTGGTGGGAGGAGCTATGGGAGGACATGCTCATTGTAATGGCTGGAATGGAATAAATGGAACGGAGCCAAACATGTGGTTTCCATATCCTTAATCTGTTTGATATCGTTCAATTTATTCCATTCCAGCCATTACAATGAGCCCATCCTCCTATAGCTCCTCCCACCAGCCTCCACTGTTCTAGAAATAACCTTTTTTGTTGTTGTTCTAAGAGTGCATCCTTCTTTAGCGTCTGTTGATCTGTGGCGTCCATCTGCAGCTTTGTGCATCTCCTGGTGAATCCAGATGAGACATATCCTTCATATCCTCTCTCAAACTTCTACTCCCCATAGTATATATAATCCCCTTCCTCTAGCAAAGTAAATTCCCCCTCTTCTCCTCAATCTCTTGTCCCCAATCTCTTCACCCTTCTTCTCCCTACCTCTCTCCCTCCCCAGAGGGACAGGTCTGTATACAGAGAGGGTAAGGTGTTAAGTTTACACACATGGGTCTTCCTTTGTGGGGGCTTCCCTCTCATGAAGGCGTCAGGCAGGCCATTCTCCCCGCGGCCCTCCCCGTCACTCTGCTCATCATAGCTCTCAAACTCGCTGGAGCTCCAGCCGTTGTCCAGGGAGCTGCCACAGCCCTCCTCCCCAAACTCCACATCATCATAGATCATCTCGTCTGGCTCTGAGGGATGAGGGGAAAGGGTTAAAATCAAGGGGAACAGCATTACAATCAGGGTGAAATACCTTTTCAACTGCAATGCTGAAATTTGTATTCATGTACATTAAGTTAGCCTGACCATATTCAAATCAGATTCCTTGGCATGAATTCTATTTGTCAGTTCTAGTGCATCAACTGAACATTGTACAGCCTAACACAGTTTGCTTAAGGGCACATCAAATGTTTCTGCTGAATAATTCCAGCACATTATGTTTTAGAAATGCAAAAGAGGTAAAGACATTAATATGCAAAAGTACCAAGACGCTGTGGAAAAGAGGAACGACAGCACAATGAAAAACTGAAAGAAAGACCGACAGAATAGAAAGAGAAAAAAGGAGGAATACAGCACTGACCTGTAGTGGAGTCAGAGTTCTCTCTGGGCACGTCATCATAAATTACTTCATCTGGATCTAAATGACAAAGCAACAATGTTTGAATTAACAAGGTCTCAATGTGAAATGAAGCTTCACACAACGGACAGGATACAATCTCAGGGAAGGCAAGAGGAGAGACCCCACAAGAGCCTGGTTCCTCAAAAGGACCTAGAGGAAGGAAGTGTGTATTTTGAATCTAAGTGAATTCCCAAAGAAAACACCAAAGCGTAGTCATGCATTGTGCACGGGACAGATTCAGGCTGGACTCAGAACTTTACAATCCCTGTCCTGTTGTGTTCCAGGCAAACCAAAAAGTATAAACTAGGTATATACAAATGGAAATGGGAAAGTTAAATAAACAGAAAATTGTGGAAAATTACATATTTCTCATTGGGAAATGAAAAGAGGAGTACTTACTTTCCATCCAGGCTGTGTTTGCAGGGTCCGACACCCATTTAGACAAAGCATCCTCCTCTCTGATGGCAGGATACTCTTCACTGCAGACATTTGAATAAAATAGAGAAATAATAACCATCTGCTATTCCAACGGAAATAAACAAGTATCCACATCATCACAAATTCTGGCAGATCAACTCCAGTCTAGATGAAATAAAACAGATCAGTGAAGAAAGAGCCTGGCAGGCGAGTCACTCACATGTCAACAGAAATGTTGCCTGTCCCCACCACAGTATCTGGAGGGAGAGAGAGAGAACAACAATCAACATCTATAACTCCTTCCCTAACGTTGCATGCAGTTTGCGCTAAACCTTACGTACTGCCACCAGGGGGCAGCCATCACTGAAACTAAACTTGCATCAAAGAGATAAAAATAAGACCTGAAATTGATTGATAAGGACCTCAGATTAGATTGCTCATTCAAAAAACGACAATGATAATCTGATAACTAATACATTCTCAACATATTATCTGCAATGATAGGCTTACATGCCACATAACATTTCCAACAGTATATTGGAACAATCAGTCAATGGGTTAAGATTTCAACTGCAGAATAAACCTTTTAAAATACTTTTTAAAAAGAGTAACCTTCTGTGACGTGTTGGGTAGCTTAATTACACTGCAATTTCCCCTCTGACTGGCCAAGGCACACATTTAACTACTACTGTAACATTAAAGAGAAAACAGGAAAATCCTAACAGCCAACACAGAGTTTAGCGAGCGGCTAAATTTAGCCCCCACTTCCTTCAGGCAAGGTTTTAGGAAAAATAAATGCGAAGAAGAAAGGAGAGGAAATATTTGCTGGGAGTACAGAGCATGCATGTGTCATGGCCTCTCATCCCAAAGTCAGTGGTGAAGAAGGGGGAGAAGATGGGGGAATTCCACTAAGGAGATTGAATGAGAAGAAGTTTGAACAGTTCCCACCACATTTCTTCAGTGCTCTGTTCCTACTTTTCAGTACTCTGTTCCTACTTTTCAGTGCTCTGTTCCTACTTTTCAGTGCTCTGTTCCTACTTTTCAGTGCTCTGTTCCTACTTTTCAGTGCTCTGTTCCTACTTTTCAGTGCTCTGTTCCTACTTTTCAGTGCTCTGTTCCTACTTTTTCAGTGCTCTGTTCCTACTTTTCAGTGCTCTGTTCCTACTTTTCAGTGCTCTGTTACTACTTTTCAGTGCTCTGTTCCTACTTTTCAGTGCTCTGTTCCTACTTTTCAGTGCTCTGTTCCTACTTTTCAGTGCTCTGTTCCTACTTTTCAGTGCTCTGTTCCTACTTTTCAGTGCTCTGTTCCTACTTTTCAGTGCTCTGTTCCTACTTTTCAGTGCTCTGTTCCTACTTTTCAGTGCTCTGTTCCTACTTTTCAGTGCTCTGTTCCTACTTTTCAGTGCTCTGTTCCTACTTTTCAGTGCTCTGTTCCTACTTTTCAGTACTCTGTTCCTACTTTTCAGTACTCTGTTCCTACTTTTCAGTGCTCTGTTACTACTTTTCAGTGCTCTGTTACTACTTTTCAGTGCTCTGTTCCTACTTTTCAGTGCTCTGTTCCTACTTTTCAGTACTCTGTTCCTACTTTTCAGTACTATGTTCCTACTTTTCAGTGCTCTGTTCCTACTTTTCAGTGCTCTGTTACTACTTTTCAGTGCTCTGTTCCTACTTTTCAGTACTCTGTTCCTACTTTTCAGTGCTCTGTTCCTACTTTTCAGTGCTCTGTTCCTACTTTTCAGTACTCTGTTCCTACTTTTCAGTACTCTGTTCCTACTTTTCAGTGCTCTGTTACTACTTTTCAGTGCTCTGTTACTACTTTTCAGTGCTCTGTTACTACTTTTCAGTGCTCTGTTCCTACTTTTCAGTGCTCTGTTCCTACTTTTCAGTACTCTGTTCCTACTTTTCAGTGCTCTGTTCCTACTTTTCAGTGCTCTGTTCATTGTAGGAACACTATATCAAACGCATTACATAATGATAGTCTGAGGTTTTCAATATGAATGCAGAACAGAGGAGAAGGAATAGTAGGAATGGCTGTTCAAATCCTTCTAATTCTACATGTCTCCACCATGTATGTGTTCTTCCTTTACCGTCCTCGTCCACGGAGAAGTGTCGGATGATGACGGGCGTGGTGTAGGCTGGCGTAATGAGGGGCACACCAGAGGGGGTGGCGTACCCACAGGGCACGGGCACAGAGTAGCCTGATGGGACACAGAGAGGGCTGGCGGGGGGAACATCCTGGCCCTTCCCCTCCCTCTCCCCCTCTCCTCCCACCCTCTCACCCGGTGAGGAAGAGGTAGGGACGGGCCCATGCTGCTGCTCCGGTTGCTGTAGTTGGAGGGGGGTGATTTCAATCACAGAGTAGGGGTTGACTTTCTTCTGGGAGGTGGTCCTGGGGGCGGCCAGGGGAGGGTCATCACTGGACACTTCCTTATCTGCAATGGAAATGTAACACAGTTAGCTCTAAATGATCCCCATCAACACAACACAGCTACAGTTACACACTGCTCCAAATGATCCCCATCAACACAACACAGCTACAGTTACACACTGCTCCAAATGATCCCCATCAACACAACACAGCTACAGTTACACACTGCTCTAAATGATCCCCATCAACACAACACAGCTACAGTTACACACTGCTCCAAATGATCCCCATCAACACAACACAGCTACAGTTACACACTGCTCCAAATGATCCCCATCAACACAACACAGCTAGTTACACACTGCTCCAAATGATCCCCATCAACACAACACAGCTACAGTTACACACTGCTCCAAATGATCCCCATCAACACAACACAGCTACAGTTACACACTGCTCCAAATGATCCCCATCAACACAACACAGCTACAGTTACACACTGCTCCAAATGTGCTGGAACTAATTTGTTATCAGATTACTTTGCACAATTGCAAAATACTAAAAAGTACTGCCATAAATTTCCATGAGAGCAATTTGATGATACCACATCATGTCTATCATTGGTTAGGTGACTAAGCACTCCAACTTGCGATCATTGCAAAACACTGAAGAAGAATACTGTGACTTAAACATTTAACTTCCACTACTTCAAATCTCAGCCTGTGGGCCTTCCCTCGCTTAAGCCTTCAATCAGACAGCAGTGTTTTTACAACACACACACACACACACACACACACACACACACACACACACACACACACACACACACACACACACACACACACACACACACACACACACACACACACACACACACACACACACACACACACACACACACACACACACACACACACACACACACACACACACACACACACACAGAGAGAGAGAGAGAGAGAGAGGCTCGTCTCGGGCCCTGTGGTCAGAAGAGATAAATCATAATACACCCACTAGAACACACAACAGACACATATGCTGCGGAGAAAACACTACTGGTCAGCCATTGGAGAGGAGAGGGGCCTGGACTCTCAATTGGACTGGGATGTAATTGTCAGAGGGGGAGAGACATAGGAACTTGGGAGGTGAGTGCTAGAGAGAGGGAAGAGCATAGAATGTATGTGTTAGCAAGAGGTTGTTGGTCTCTAGTAGAAATGTGGGGTGAGTCTAACTGGGGCGATTGGCCTCTCTCCTCTGACTGAGAGGCTGATAGAGAGAGAGAAAGTGGTAGTGTCCTGGTGGTGTCAAGCTGTGTGTGATGAATGCCAAGAGCCACCCTGAACCAGGCAGCCAGTGATACCAGGCTGGACTACACTAATGTATTATCCAGCTTGACATGGAGCATGTGTCAGAATGAGGTAATACAACATGTGTAGGCACAAAACATGCACTAAGAATGGACTGCATGACACCAACTACTGTACAGCGCCCAATCAGTGTGGAACAATGATATGGTTGTGGTGGTATATTATTTGTGTATGTTTAGGCTACAGCGAGACAGAGGATCTATTCTCAGACATCCAGGTGCTAAAGAGGAAGACTGAACAGTTGTTTTCACTAACTTGTGTTAACGGAGTCTGTTCCTACAGGAGTGGAGTCCTCTGGAGGTGGAGGAGGGGGTAAGTCACTGTCTGCATCAGCTGGGACAGATGAAGTCTTGTCCCCTTCTGCTGCTGCCACTGGAGCTGTTGTTTCTGTTGTAGCATTGGCTACCGGAGCTTCCGGTGCTGATACCACTGTGTCTGTTGTAGCCATGGCTACTGGAACTGGTGGTTCAGCTGCCACTGTGTCTGTGTCCGCTGCTGCTGCTGTGGGCTCCGTGTTGGAGGGCCGGGGGTCTGGTCCTTCCTGCTGTGGGTGAGGGGCCACACCATTGATCTGGGCCTTGCCCCCGTAGTCTGGGGCTGGAGGGGCATGGGGTGACCGGTCTGCCTCAGGGAACTCATCCCCACTGTCGTCGAACTCAAACTGCTCCCCCTCTTCTTCATCGGCATAGGGCACCTCGTCCGCCAACACTAATCACAGAGAGGAGAGAGAGAGAGTTGGAGTCAGATACATACAGCTTACCTATGTATGGCTTTAGATAGAGCGAGAGAACATGAGACATATGCAAGTAGAATAATTTAAGTTTAATCATTATGCTCAAAGATCAGCAAAAGCTCAAATGTAGTTCTTCACACGGTAGTGCCTTTTCCCTTCACTCCAAAAATGTGAGGGTACCAACGCCTGACCCCACCAATGTCTATTCATAGCCACACAGTGGGTGGTGGGTCAAGTTGGGACCCTCTACCAAGTTAAATATGAACGCAGGTTTGTAATTAGCAAAAGGGTGGGTCTGCATTCATATTTAACTTGGTAGAGGGTCCCAACTTGACCCATCACCCACTGTGGGGTTATGAATAGACATTGGTTGAAAGAAATTGATAATAAGAAGATTGTGGGAGCTGTTCTGTTAGATTTCATTGCAGCCTTTGATATTATTGACCATCACCTATTGTTGAGAAAACGTATGTGTTATGGCTTTTCAACCTTTGACAAATCATGGATCCAGAGCTATCTATCTAATAGAACTCAGAGGGTTTTCGTTAATGGAATCTCCTCTAATGTCAAACATGTAAAGTGTGGTGTACCACAGGGCAGCTCTCTAGGCCCTCTACTCTTTTCTATTATTACTAATGACCTGCCACTGGCATCAACCATATACGAATCAGCAACCACAGCTAATGAAGTCACTGAAATCCTTAGCAAAGAGTTGCAGTCTGTTTGGAATGGGTGGCCAGTAATAAACTGGTCCTGAACATCTCTAAAACTAAGAGCATTGTATTTGGTATAAATCATTCCCTAAGTTCTAGACCTCAACTGAATCTGGTAATGAATGGTGTGGTTGATACACAAGTTGAGGAGTCTAAATTACTTGGTTTTACCTTAGAATGTAAACTGTCAGGGTCAAAATATATACATTCAGTGGTTATACAGAGAGGGAGAGGTCTGGCTGTAATAAAGAAATGCTCTGCTTTTTTGACTCCACAAAGCAAGTCCTGCAGGCTCTAGTTTTATCTTGTCTTGATTATTGTCCAGTCATATGGTTGTGCTGCAAAGAAAGACCTAGTTAAGCTGCAGCTGGCCCAGAACAGAGCTGCACATATTGCTCTTCATTGTAATCAGAGGGCTAAACTAAATACTATGCATGCCAGTCTCTCTTGGCAAAGAATTTAAATAAGAATTTGTTCTTAACTGACTTGCCTAGTTAAATAAAGATTAGACTAAGAGCATAACATTTCTACACCCTGAATGTATAATTGTAGTCTAACCAATACCCAAACGGAGATTCAGTGAAAATAAAAATCTCATTGATTTATCAAGACCGGTCCCCATGCTTGTTTCAGAGCAGCGCCAAACGGTGCTAAAATAGTTGTAGGCTATTGTTTCAAATCCTATTGCTTCTAACTTCAATATGCTTTTTAAATAAATAAGACCTACACCACTTTTAACAGCACATTACTCAACACTATTGAGACTAAAGTCACCTCGGTCGGCCTACAGTATATCAAAAAATATGACGTAACTAAATAAACAAATCGGCATTTTGAAAATAGTATTTTTATCATTATTTTATTAACGAAAACATAAAGATGCCATTATTAGTTACATTGTTGCCCCCTGCCCTCGTGCCTTGAATCTTGCGCGCTTTCAGTGTATACAGCTGAAGAACTGCAAGGCAATCCCATTGTGTGCCACTCGGGAGCAATGACCAATATATATTGTCCTGCTAATAACAGGGTTAATAATATATCTGTGAGAATATCCAACGGGCTTTTATAAAATTCTAAATGAATAATACTAATAATAGTAATAATTGCTTTGTTTTAAAAAAAACAATATTTTGGAAATGATTTAGTTTTCAAATAATGTAAAATGAGCAAGAAAAGGCCATTCTTGAACATGGGGTGAGACATTGTTACTAATTTGTAAATAAAGCCCGTTTGTTATTTAGAATGATTTATTTCTATTTTTAGAGGGAGAGAAACCAAAAAACTACAGTTATCTCATGGGTCTCCCAGTCAAGGCATTGAACCAGCATCTGTAGAAACACAGCTTGCACTGCTATGCAGTATCTTAGACCGTTGCGCCACTAAGACACTGTATAACGTGACCGGTCGGGAGTGGCCTACAGTACTACATTAAGAGCAAAATAATCCTAACAAAATAAAATTATAAAAACCTTAGTGTAACAACAGTTTTAGTGAGTAATACTGAAGTTGTGCACAACTATCCATTTCTATTTAGGTTTATGTTGCCCATTCATTGTCAGTTAGAGACACAGTAGCACCTTGGGACCCAAAAGCATAATCAGTGCTCTAAACTCCCCCTTGTGGTGGTCTGGAGCAATGAAGTGGTGACGCAGGGTACCGTACTAAACCACAAATTACTACTTAGTCCCGCAGCATAATCGCACAACTTTTAGTGGAGCAACCACTGTAGATTTGCCCACTTGCCAATGAAAGTAATCATTAAAATAATTGGCAATATCAAATGGTTTTGTGATGAATAAGCCATCTGATTCGATGAAAGATGGAGTTGAATTTGTCTTTCTGCCCATAATTTCATTTAAAGTACTGGCTTCATAATACTGTTTCTTCTTATTTTTGTTGAGTTTAGTCACATAATTTCTCATCTTGTAGTAAGTCAGCCAGTCAGATGTGCAGCCAGATTTATTTGCCACTCCTTTTGCCCCCCCCATCTCTTTCAACCATACAGTTTTTCAATTCCTTATCAATCCATGGGGCCTGAACAGTTCTAACAGTCCGTTTCTTATTAGGTGCATGTTTATCAATAATTGAAATGCAGCATCTGGATGCTCCTTATTAATCACATCAGACCAACAA